>NC_060213.1:8907500-9137500 GCF_021130785.1 Homalodisca vitripennis
GTGTAATCTCTGCTATTCTCAGTGTTTCTTATACTGTTGTACCCAACCTACTTGGAAAGCTTCTCAAGAGACACTGTTCCACTGGCCAATGGCGCAGTGTAGCGGGTACGGCAGTTATCGCAAGATAACCAGATCAAGCAACGTCGAGCGTGGCCGCTGCTTGGATAGTTGACCTCTGAGCGATCGTGCCCTTGCAAGCGGGGCCGATCAACCCCTTCCTGCCCGGCCATTGGTGGTGGTTCGGAAGTCACCTTTAGGCCGTTGGTCTCCAGGTTAAGTGTCAGAGAGGGCTTCTTAGCCATAACTTCGCCTGGTAAAATAAGACATTCTTTACTTCTTTTTTACTTTTTCCGCAATAAAATCTCCCAGTGCAGGACCCTCCATTAAAAATAACTTCTCATGTCCAGGGTGAGGCAGTAATTTTGTAAGAGGCCGTTGTAACACAAAGGATATACAAGAATATTCCCAAATTCCTCAAAGATAAAGTACTTTTAAATTTTATAACATCCATTTATGAGACATTCATACGGTTATTTTTAATTAGTTATAATATCATTGTTGATTTTATTTATTGCTGGTTGCACCGTTTTGTTCTACAAAACCAGTTACTATATACTGAGAAACTCTTAGTCAGTATTAAAACATTTTTATTTTTTTACTCACTTAAGAAAGTATATCAAAAATATATAACTGTTTAATAAATCAAATGTCATTCTTTTAAAATTACGTTGTATTATAATAATGCTGTTTTTTTACCTAGGTGTATTCGTTCATTCTCATTTTATTGAAAAGGGTATTTCAAATACTGGTTCTACATTTACTTTTTAATTATTTTTTTAATATCCATACTCACGTATAAGTCCAAAGTAACCTGAACTACTTCTCTCAAATGGCACAGGATAGTTGAAAGCAAACCTTAAACTCGTGTAATTAAGGGGGTTCTGTTGTGCTGACTGCTGTATTTTACTAACTCACCTACATTCGTGTGGACTTACTTTGACTTTACCGGAAAAAGTACGAATTTAAACACCCAGTCCGCATGGCTGGGTGGATTAATGAGCGCTACTATATAATAGTTGATTTGAAATTTACTTTAATTAAAATTACACCATTGCTTTAATCATAAATTCACTACCTATGTAAAAATATTCTTTTTCATAAACTATTAAGAACTTTTGTTTAAATTTTACTCTTTTTTAGTAGCGAAAACATGGTTAAGGCCGAACTATTGCAAATATTTGAATATATCAGTGAATTTTCTGTTTGTTTCCAATATGTAAAATCCAGTGTCCATACTGGCTGAGCGTCAGTAAAGCGTGTCGCAAAATGATTTGGAAAAACTGATTCGTAAATTTGTCTTTCCTATATTTCTAATACAAAGTGAACTACAGAATTGAAATATTGCATTAAGCATAGATTTTTATAATAGCATCTAAAGAACATGATATGAAAAATGAAATATAACCAGACTTCAATAAAAATCACACACAAACCTAACACTGACATCTGGTACATTAGTTGTTATGAATGTTTTGTATTAGTTCATTTACTTTTTGGGTCTGCTGCATCGTGTTCAGACGAATGATTCAATCCTGATATTTCCTACTACTCAAGATCCCCTTCTTTTTCTGTTCTTGATTTTTGTTTTGTGGTGATCCTAACTTATCTAAAACTTATTACATTTCTTCTATATTTCCTGATGAAGTACGGTAATTCTTAATTTAGAAATGTGCAGGGGAGTAGGAGAAGTTCAACTTTTAAAGATTCAGCAGGCGGGTGGACTTTAAAGAATGTGGGTGGACTGAGGGAGAAGAGGCCTAACCTCGTCAAGGCTCAGCTTGAGAAACCATTAAGGTTCCAAGAGAGATGCGAAGAATGGGACATGGCCAAATAAAGTAAGAGCCAAAATAAGCAAAGATGGACATTAACTCCAGCATTAAATTAATTGACGCAGATGAGCGTATGCACTGAAAAACTTCCTGGAGGTGATACGATAAATGCGTCTGTGTGAATCTTCATTCAAAATAGAGGTTGCAATTGCAATCATCAAAACAATTGCACACTGCGGCAAACTAGCACCAAAACCTAAGGGAATCACAGTCTCAGTTTAAGAAACACGTCAGAGATTTTTAGGTTTTTAGATGCGGAAACAATATAATCGAATCCGCACATATTACACCCTATAAAAACAAAAACAAAAACTGTGGAAACAGTTTAAAAATAAGGTGAACATTAATACGTTCCCTAACTACTATGAGTACTAGCCTATGAACCAAAAGTGCACGCATGATCCTTGAATTCGTCAGATGGACAGTTTTCACCAAATTTGGAGGACAGAATCAAACTTCTTATTGATCAGTCAAAGCGATTGTGTAATTTAATAACGTATATTTACATATTCGTTCCATATAAAACACATTTATTTAATTATTAATCAATACGGTACGAGCCTAACCTGTTAATTTTTTAGTGAATAATCATCCTTATCATAGTGAGATTTATGCATATGTGTTTTACAAATAGACTTAGTCTTAACATGAGTATTACAAATCAAGTAAACGAGATTGTGCTTTCGACTGTCTTACTACATCTTTCTGCAGCTGGGAGTTCCTCATCCTCACCATACTAGATTCAGAAAATGAGGTGGCTCCTTTAAAAATAGCAAAAGATTTTTCGTCATTTTGATTTCATTGACATCACCCTTCTTCGCTGATGCTCTCAAATTCTTAAGTCGACAGATATAATAGTAGGCTTTATTATTATTATGAAGGATAAGACTCCTTAGGCTACTATCAATTAAAATAGTTCCAGTGTACCATAGTTCTAATTATTTATGCTGAATCGCGGTAGGAAGTAGGCTCTTGTTAACTAGACGCGGTGCGTGGACATTGTTTGTTCAGTTAGACCGGTCAATCAGCTGATCGAGCTACGGTGATACGTTCCGACCCGGCTCGCTGGAGAGAGAGAGGGAGTCAGTCGAGTCTTGGAGTTTTCCACGAGAAGGTGTACCGGTCCAGTTAAGAAGCTGAAGTTCTTTCTCTAACCCTACAGTTGGGATTTAGAGTAATTATTTTATCGCGTGTAAATTCAATTTCAAGTATTTAATTTCTTTAGTGCGTTTTAGTTTCCGATCTGCCTCCGTAATCTTCAAAGTTAGTAAGTCCCGTACCAGCGTATAGTTAATATCTTTTATTTTTATAATACAGTAATTAAAATTTCTAAAGTTTCCCATATTTCAGAGTCTGAAAATTTAATTCAATTTTTTTGAAGTATTGTGAATTAAATTTTGGTGGTAAAGTAAATATCAAGTTTTGTGTTATATTAATTTTAAGTATTTTGAGAAGAGAACCTTTTATTTTGTTTTGTTAATTTAAACCATTTTTGGAGAAGTATACATTTTTAGTTTAATTTAAATTTTAATTCCTTTTTATCAGACTCTTAATTAGATTTGTTCATTTGAGTGACATTTTGAAGAAAATCGAATCACAAGTTTGTAAACTTTGTTAACTTTTTGGTGAACTTAAATTTCGAAATAAATCAAGTATTTCCGAAAAGTTGTTTTAATTTATAAAGTATTAGCTCCATACAAATTCAATATATGTACTATAATATTGGTACACCAGTTGCGTCTCAGTATACCTTTAACCTATTGTCCGATCTAAATACTAACTCGTCAATTCCTGGAACTCTTTGAGTGTACTCCGGCTAAGTCTGTCCAATAGTATCTCTCAGACGGTATAAAAGTCAGTCTTACCGTTGATCTTTCGGTAGCTAAAAAGCCACGTCTTGGAACTCACCAAATTATTTATTAGCAGTAGTGGTTTTATTAAATTTCTTCTATGATGCATGAGCATTTAACCCCCCTTGTATATCTCGTTGGCTGTGATAGTGCCGTCTTCAGTCCTGATGCCATTTGTGAACCTGGTTGCTAAAGTGGTGTCGCTCGCTCTGAGCTTTGCCTCGTATGCGATAGACTGATCGATCCCTTCCAAACTTGTGTCCTACTTTGTTGCAAACTACCGTTGTTAGTAACGAGAGGGTGATTTCTTAAGTGACTCGTTCATCCATAGACCTAACTACAGCCCTGGAAGCCCTCAACGAGCTGGAGGGCCTCCCAGGTGAGGCAGGTATGAAGCCATAAGAGCATTGGTCAATTGGTATTACACCTTATTAAAAATCCTCTCTTTAGCATGTTGGACCAAGACCGTTTATTTCCGGATTTAGGATATTCAATTTTACATCGGTAAATACATTTATTTCAATCTTAACCTGTTAATATTACTACTAAAACACATCATTGCAAACATTGCTACATGCAGTCATTTATGTTATCTTTGTAGTATTTTACGGCTTGTAATAGCCTAATCATTATTATGTGGAAGAAATTGTGTAGTATCGTATACATAGCATTCTAAATGCACTAAAAAATTACGGTCCTTTAAAAAATGTTTCTCGTCTCAGTACTAAAATGTAATTTATTTTCCATTTATTTGTCTGAGCATAGATGCGTTTTATGTGAAGATTTTTCTACACCGTTTGAAGTTTAATATCTGTTGTACGTATACTCTATGACAATGTGGATCTTTCAATGTGTAGCAAATGTAATATATCCTGTATATAACTCGCTTGCTAGAAGTAACTATTCAAAAGTAAGTTTGTGTGGTCTGGGATACCCAGAGAACGTTTCACAAAGTAAACAACTCCTAAGGGGCAAGAGTGATTGCAACTTTACAACTGCAATACCTTTCTTAGTAGTTTCCACAGAATGTGTCTATATACTATACAGTGCTTTATAAACATTGCTTTTTGTAAGCAAAAGAAGCATAGTTATTTGCATGACCTTTTTAAATTTTAGGATAATTATTTGAGAAGAGAGTTGTATAATTTGTAAATTTTCAAATCAAAGTAATAGTTAAATTTCTACTTCTTTGTTCTGTAGAAATTTTTACTGTATAACAATAAATAATGGCTAAAAATGGTTGTTAGTTTTGTAGCTTACTATAGAATACCATGTATAAAATGTTACAGAATCTCATAAGAATATTTAAACAGAGAGATCTTCAGCGAAACGTTAATACCAGCATGATTGTTATTTCCCATATAACAATAAAATTACAGGAATCTGAAAAACATGTCCTACACCTCTATTTAATTGCTCAAAGGCTATTCTAGCTCATAGGCTTTAATTTAATTTAATAGTAAATTAGATATTTAAATCTTAAGAGCCAAAAGGAAAATATGACAAATAATTTTTTTTTTTAATAAAACATTAGGTATGTTTGACCAAATATTATCATTGTTGTCATTTGCAAAAAAATGCATAAGAACGCCACAATACTTTTAGAGTAAGAAGATGAGATTGCACGAAGAAATCCAAGTATATAGTTCATAATATTATTCTTTACAAAACATGTGGGAGAAAACAATTGTACTGTAAAAAAATATTTACATTACTTGGCACACAAAAGAAATTGTGCGTGTCTATTGAATTTTTGGATGCACTGTTGGTAATTCAAATCCCATAGCATTGTAAACACCATAATTATTAAATCTATTATTGCCTATGTCAGAAAAGTTTATTGGATGATTTTAAAGTACCAATGAAACGCAAATTTAATGTAACGGTTCACTATTTACACACAAACACACACACACACACACATACACACACATGTAAATATTGAACTGTTACATTTGCCTTCTCTCCCAGGTTAAGTGTTCGAGAGGGCTTTTTAGCCCTAACTTCGCCTGGTAAAATAAGACATTCTTTAATTTTTTATATATATTAGAGTACATGTCACAAGTAAAAGTATTAGATTATTATGCTCACTTTCCTTTATAACCCATTTATTCTTTAATTGTCTTGTTGCCCTCATTGTCACTCATCAGATTATATAAATATCCTTCAGCTCAAACGTGAGAATTAGGTATGTTATGTAGCTGGTTGAATGTTATTTATTATTAATTCATTCAAATCAGATTTACATGCAAATCTTTTAAAATAAATTGTTTTATTATATATATATATATATATATATATCAAAATCTAATCACAAAGAGTACTTGTTCTGCCGGAACTAGTATTTCTCACTCGCCGGGAGAGTGCGCTACCACTAACTATACTCGTATATGCACGATGTTGAATAGGAATTTGTTTTGATTCCTTCAAATCATTACTTCAAATATATGAACTTGTAAAACAATCTGAGATAACAAATTAATATTATATTTTACAATAAAAAACATTTATGTGAATGTTAAAAATGGAAAGTGAAGTTTTAAAGTTTATGAACGGATCTGATTATAATAGTAGTTTTTAGAATTTAAAACTATGTACCCTTTTGAATTTTTCTGATCTTTTTAATATTCTTTATGTTTATGAGACTTTAACGTCTGAAAAGTCTGCTTAGTTATGGACAGCCGTATCCTATATTCAATGACTTCTTCGCCTATTTAATATTTAAACTTCATTTTCATTTTACACAGTAATTTCCTAACGTTAGAATCTCACAATATAGTGTTTTACTTCTATTTTCCTCCCTGGTCCTTTAAAGACTGTAGCCTCTTAATTATTTGCTCTGTATGAGTTTTCGTACATCTAGGAGTATATTTGATTTAGTGGCTTCTAGCATCTGAAATCTTCTAAATTCTAAACGTTTTGTGTTTTTATATGCCTACCTATTTCTACAATACATATGTCTCTGGAGATTCCATGTCTTTTATATACCTCAATATTAGGGGCTATAAGGTCTGGAAACTTTCTTAATTTTAGCTCATTTAGCTAAAGGATATGCAAACTTTCAGCTTGCATAACCGATATACTATATATATATATATATATATATATATAATGTAATATACCGAATTAATTATAAGGTTTGCTCCTAACAATATATTGGCCAAACATCGAACCATTTAAGAATCCGAATGACAGGGCACAGGTTTGACATTTTCAATAAAGATGAAGATAAACCATTGGCAAGACATAGTCTAGAAAATAAACAACACAACATTGAAGAGTGTTTTAAATTAAAAGGAATACACCAAATACCACCATGCCCTGATGAAAACTACAACAGATTAAAATTAAAGCACATGGAGCAAGCACATCAAATTATGTTAAAGACAAAACATCCATTTGGTCTAAATTTAAGAAAACTTAAAAAAAATTATAATACATTCAAAATTTGTCATAAATTACAAGTTGTGTTCCATCCTTTATATAAATCAACTGTTCCAACAATATTGAATTAGAAAAATAACACGTCAGATGGACTTTATCAAATGTTATGCACTGTGTTTACATTTATGTTTTCTTAATTATTGTTAACGTGTTATAGTTTGTATTAATTTTTTATTTAAAACTTCCTGAAGACGGGGGTATTAAATCCCCGAAATATAGAAATGAAAAATGGTTCTTTTACGGTGATTAGTAAGTAAGTCATTTGGCAGATACAAAAATTGAGCAACTAAGGCCTGCTGGTAACTCTTCTTTATACTCTTTATATATACATATATATGAACACACATACTCGTATGATGCGGGAACATATATTATAAAACTGTAAATGTCGTTATATACAAATTAGTTAATGTCACTAGCAATATGTTCTTTTTAAAAAATGTCCTAAAGCAAATCTTAATGTCAAGAGGGTCTCTTGGTTTCTACAAATAATGTTTTTGGTTTTTATAATTTACCAACTCATCAAACATTTCTGAGACTGACTTTGACGTCGCGTCGGTGTAAGCGAGTGGTTGAAGGCATTTTTGATTTCCATTTTCAAGGTTCGTCAGCCAATCTGCCTTTGTCATGCAAACACTTGAACCTCAAGGTTTAATCATTTGCCTGGTTGCATGTATATGTGGAGGTCATTCCCAAAAAATTGTTATTTATGATTATTATTCCTTTACACGTTTATATATTTATTTTATAGTCATTATAAAAATCAAAATGTCAAAAAATTAATAAACATTTTTTATAATGTGAATCTAAATAACTAATTTTTCTCACATCTAACTATTGTTACAGTAAAATTAAATGTTCTTTCAATTAACCACTCTGAGATCAAAATCTGTTTTTTTTTCTAAATAATTATATTGCATTTGTAATAACATATACGTTAACTTAGATGGCTAGAATACTATATCGAAAGATATATCCATGGATGTGATATAAAGTAATTCGCTGAGTTATTTAATATTAATGATTAACTGTTGTATCAAAAACATTTCTTTATATTGTTATTTACAAAAATTTTGTTATTTAATTAATTAATTAATGTATAAGTTAATAATGTAATTTGAATATTTGATTGTAAATCATAAGAACAAATACCTGTTAAGATTAAATTTATCTTCTAACTTTCAATTATTCTTAGCTTATTTAGTAAAACATTTCTTTTTTAAAATGTGAAAAGTACATATTGTAAAAGAATTAAGGTCTTAAAAAACATTTGGTTTGATGTTGTCAAAATTACTTTTATAATTATACAATAATAACAGTTTTTTATTTATAATATTGGAATGAACGTATTCTCATAAATTATGTAACATTTAAATACTGTCAACTGTAATTACCGGAAAAGCAATAGTTAGAAATATTTAAGTGTATGCGTATAGTACTATTTAAATTAATTATGATAAACTAATTAGCAGAAATTGTATCATAATGTTCTTTGTTACATGAAACTATAGATTCAGTAATATAAATTACAATAATTTTGCCTTAATAAACGTTGATAAGTCATGCAAACTTGTACGTTACTTTGTATCAATGAAGTTTACTTTGAATATATAACACTACCTTATGTAAAATGACCTTACATTCTGGCGTCTTGATTATGATGACGGTAAGTTTACTGAGTAAAACTCTTATTAAACGCATAAACTTGTAATATAACACATGATAAATATTCATCGAAATTTACATGTTGATCCGCTGGATGAACACGTCTTCAGCGTAAAACTTCGGAACAACGGCATTCAAATGTTTGCGGAAAGTTTCTCTCTGCATTTGGTGAGCAACAACAAACCTTAGATTTCTAGAAATATAACTAAACAAATTAAAAGTTATACACATAATTAAGCTTGTGAAGTAGTGAGAAATAATTAAACACATAATATATATATATATATATATATATATATATATATACCTTATTTCTGAAAAAGCTATTAAAACTGTCCTAAAACAAGCTAGAGTTTTAAATGATTTTATATCAGAATGAGCCAGTAGCTTTTTTTTCTAAGTCTTTGCGTTAAGTTAGGAGATAAAGATATTGCAGGTTAAAACACTATACGTGTTGATCCACTGGATGAGCACGTGTTCAGCGTAAAATTTCGGAACAACGGCATTCAAATGGTTTTGCGGAAAGTTTCTCTCTGTATTTGGTGAGCAATAATAAACCTTAGATTTCTAGAAATGTGACTAAACAAATTAAAAGTTACACACATAATTAAGTTTGTGAAGTAGTGAGAAATAATTGAACACATAATATATATATTTTCCTTATTTCTAAAAAAGCTGTTAAAAAACTGTCCTAAAACAAGCTAGAGTTTTAAAAGATTTTATATCATAAAGAGCCAGTAGCTTTATTGTCTAAGGCTTTGCTTCAAGTTAGGAGTTAAAGATATTGCAGGTTAAAACACTATATGTGATCAGAATTATGTTTATCAGTAATTTCGACCTTCGACTGACCTTTTATTATACCGACACTCATTCTTAATATATTTAATAATATGCAAGTACAGGACAAAGACCTAAGTAACAGGTTGAATAATGTTTACATTTAATTAAAGAATGCTTACAACGTGACTAATAATAAAATAAATATTCATAAATATTAACTTTACAACATAGTTAATAAACCTCAAGTCATATACTTTTAGATTAACACGAAATATTTTATTGCAATCTTTTTTATAAAAATATACTTATACTTACAATTACTTATGTTTCATAAATGTACAAATAGGTCAGAAAAATAAACAACTTTATCTAATAGTACACAAGCAAATACAAGTTTGTTTGTTCATAAATGTTGTAAATTGTACTCCATTAAAAGAATTGATAAAGAAAAGATTTAATTAAAAACATTATACTCCCAGTAATAATTAGTTGTATATTATACCATGCAATGGTAAGTCAAGAGAGTTGATTATGGATATACAATGACCAGACCTCCTAGGAAGACAACGTAATGGATCCCCTGAGGCTGAGTGCTGATTACGGAGAATACCGCTATCATCTCTTAGCCCTTGACTGCCTTTTTGATATCAATTTACTCATAACGTATGGTTCTATCATGTCTAATTCATACTTACATGTCTTTTTCGCACATAAAATATATGGTTAATTTACTTCGTAGTCCATGGGATACAGAATTTGAAAGCAGAAATTGTATACACTTTTGCATATCATACATTATGAAGATATAGATTTTACTATTATTATTTATTTCCTTATACATATAGAGACTATAGATAAAGTTCAAATAAAAATTTACATTATTCTTGAAAATTACTGGAAATTTTATTATTCCAAACCATAAATAACGTTGAACCTGTTTTTGGTTAGGGCAGTATATATAACAAATATCTCAATGTTTATTCCACGTTAAGGCAAGAATAAACTTCCTTATAAGAGCTAACCTTGTCTTGGAGAGCTACGATTCAATCTTTAAAAGATGACTATCTCAAAATATATCCATTTGCTTTTATAACTCGTAATATTTTAAAATCGTTCACTATACATAAGTATTTCAAAACACTGACAGGTTATGACCTCTAAATATAGAAGTCCCTGCCAAAGCTTTGCCGCACGCAAATCTCTGCTGGATAATTTGACAGACATAATCTTCGGCTCAGTTGTATTTTTGTAATCTATTAAAAGAGTCTACGCTTAAGTCTTACAGACAAGCTTTCATGTAAACCTCTGCATTGATTCTGATCCTATGAGAGAACTAGTTCTCGAGAAGAGTTGTCCACCGGTATATGAGATGGTAAAATGATCACTAACTTCTTACCAATAAATACGAATTCAATTGTTACATGATTTCACTGCAATATTAAATATTTTGTTGTAACTGGACTATATGAAGTTGCAGATTGTAACACAACTGATTTAGAAAGTTTGAACAAGAGATAAAAAATATAGACTGAATCTGAAAGATAAGCAGAGAACAATATTTAGGTACGAGATTTTTGGACACTTTTTTAATCAATTAAAATAATAAAATTGTTTACTGAATGTTGGTTTAAAATGTTAATAAAATTTATTCTCTGAACCAAAGCGAGAATAAATTTTTAATGGGTTTTTCAGACTAATGAATTTGAAAACATAAAAACTAAGATTTTGTCAAGCAGTTTAAAAAGTATTCCCGTTAATGTACGTTTAATAATTTCGATTCGAGTGAATTTAAAATTCAAAATAAATGTTTACGCATGTAGAAGACAAAATCACAATTTAAAAGGTGAACTTTAAATAAAAATTTAAATTATTAATGAAAATTTTTAATATAAAAAGGAATAGTTTTGAGGGTTTATACGATTATTCAAGGTAATATAATTTGGAGTGTACTAAAATACATAAATCTAACATATATTTCTTTTAGAATATTTTTAGTTATATTTAGGTTTAGAATCCAGTTGATGTATAGGTGAACTAAATTATGAAACCTTTTGTTCGGTGAGGGGGTAATTGTCTTAAATTGCCTTCATAGGGCGGCGATCCTCTGTCATGCAAATTGATACCTTTAGTGACGTACACTGAATATGGAACAAGGGGCTTGGTGCACTGAGGTCGGTTTCGTGGCGTTTAAGTTGTAAAGTTTAACAGGAAAATTTTACAAAATGGGAAATTTATACCCTTTTAATCTTCAAGTACTCTATTATTCCCCAGTTCGGAAGAAGTTTTCATACAACTTATACGGAAAATAATAATTTTGTAAAAACAACTTTCATCGTCAAAACTTTGTTACATTAAAAGCATCGGTATGGAGAAGGAATATTTACTTCTATAAAAAGTTTAATCTTTAACATTTAAACATTTATTCTTGAAAAGTATGTTATCCTTAACGTTCCTAAAATGTTCAACTTGTCTTTTGGGCAGTTTAATAAAAGATAAATCAGCTTAGCTAGTTATAGGTTAAAACTTTTTATAATCATCTTATTTTGTAAATAGAAAAACTAAAGACTTTTTTGATATGTGCAAAGAAAATATATTTTATCGTTCGTATAAAATATGAATGTTAAAACAGTTATATAATGGGGTTTTAACTCAAAATGTGTTGTCTTTCCTACTGGTTTATCGGTATAAAGCAAAAATTTAAGAAAACAGTGTTTGTATTCTTCATCTTATTTTATTTTTATTACATTTATTGTATTTTTTACGGAGAGTGGTACTATTGAAATTCTTGAAGCACCGTACTCTTCAAAGAGAATTGCTTATAGATGAGGCTGTAAACTTTAATTGCTTTGATTATGAAGAGCCTAGTAGTAAATAACTATTATATTATTTGTGAATTAAAAAGCTTGATATACAAGATGGCAAGATGCTTTTAGTTTTTATACAATTAAGATTTTCCAGCTCCTGATGTAAGCGTTACATGTAAAGTAATTTAATCTGGATTTCAACATTTTAATATATCTGTTATATGTATCTATACCCAACTATTAGGTTTATGTAGATTATGATCTTATCGTCAAGTAAAAGATAATATTTTACATAAAACGCTAATAAAATGCAATGTACACATGATAAATTGCATATTTTAACTGACAATGTAGCCAGCGTTGGTCAAGGCTTAACGCATGCAGACAGATGTGGAAGTTGGCGCGTGGTCAGACAAATATCACAATTTACAACTCTTATTAATGAAGGTAGGATTTTTTAAACCAACCTAGTACTCTAAGAAGATAGTTCTGAGTAGATAGCTATGGCGGGTAAAATATCTCTGTAAGGGTGAATGGAAGTGTAGGAGCCTCCGTCCAGGAATCGTCTGTCAGCAGATTGTAGTGGCTAACTTAACAGCATCACAAGGTAGGGAAGAAAGGAAGTTTCACATTTTTACACAATACTATATCTAGTATTCAACTACAATTTGTTAAGAGATGTTGTGTATAAATATAATTACAGCAAACAATCCATAGGAAAATCATCATGATTAAGAATATCAATATTCTCCGTCACTTGTCCAAGCCCAAATATCGTAGTACCTGGATCATTCAATCAAATTCCCTGTGATTTATTATACCGGAAATGTCTATAGGCAAAAATTGTTAAGAAGCATGATGTATACAAATTCCAACGGTAAATTATCGATCAGGATGATATCTTCTCCTATCCTTCAAAGTCTTCAGCATCCAGATTCAAATATTTCATAGAGCCGGGGAGTCATTAGCTTTCTATTTAAATAAATTTTTTCACAGTGAAAAAAATTTGGTTCATATTGAGTTAAAACAATGTTTTTTAAATAGCTCAGTATTATTAGTATATGATGAAGTTATTGTAATTATTAGTATTAAAGACATAACTATACTTACAGCCCATACAAATATGATTAAAACAGTATCGTGCAAAAACTGCACATTATGTGAACTATCAGTGAAAGACCGTAGTATTTGGACACTTGACGAGAGAACCTGTACTCTGCTCGGCCACCCGTAACTCCTGAAGGATTATAGGCACTCGTTTACCCAAGCACACTCCTACGCACACTCCTACGCGCACTCACAGACAGCCCTAATAGCTTGGCCACCCATTCAATTATTGACTTTGTGTCCTATGCCACAACGCAATCTTTCTTAATTCATATAAAGTTACAGTTTTGCACTTGCAATATTTGTGCTAAAGTAAAGAGTACTCTTCCCACATAGGCTTTAATTTAATTAAATAGTAAATTATAATTTAATTAAATCTTAAAAGCCAAATGGAAAATATGACAAACATATTTTTTTATAAAACATTAGGTATGTTTGACCAAATATTATCATTGTTGTCATTTTCAAAATAATGTATAAGAACGCAACACTACTTTTAGAGTATGAAGATGAGATTGCATGAAGTCATCCAAGTATATAGTTCATAATATCATTCTTTACAAAACATTTGGGAGAAAACAATTGTTTTGGTTCTCTTTCTTTCTTTCCTTTTTCCTTAAAATGATTTCACAGCCTAGCACAATACATTCGATGAATTAATTTAAATACCATTCTTTTAAAATTGTTGACATAAATTGTTATATTATGCCTCTTAGTGAACTTTTGTCTTTTGGTTTGACACCTCGTGGATTAAGTCCGAAGTTTCCT
This sequence comes from Homalodisca vitripennis, assembly GCF_021130785.1. Classification (NCBI taxonomy): domain Eukaryota; kingdom Metazoa; phylum Arthropoda; class Insecta; order Hemiptera; family Cicadellidae; genus Homalodisca; species Homalodisca vitripennis. Next base: position 8,921,808 of record NC_060213.1, read on the forward strand.
TTCTCTGGACTACCACCATCTATGCATGAAGATGTTGAAATTCTTGCAGTAAAAACTTCTAGCTTTAAAACCTGTCAAATCTAGTACTCATTTCATATAAAAAATTAGCTAAAGAACATCTATGAACAGAATATCTATGATTTATTACTTTCTCTTTACAATAGTGAAGAATTTAAAACCGATATAAATAACATAATAAAAAAATTAAAATCTTTTTAAAAAAAAACAAAACAGAAAAAATCAAATGTAAACTTTACGTATCTGTAAAGAAAACATAGAATTAGGTAATGAAATACCAACAAAATGGAAATATATGTCACAATTTGATTAAAATAATAAAATGTCACAAACTGAATCGGAATCTTTTAACTACGAACAACCACAAATTAAGTCATCTAATTTCAACGATGAGCAGCAAGCGAATGTACAAAAATCTCAATAAATTGTAAACCTTTCAAGTTATGCTCCGAAAATGGGAGAAGTGGAAGTTCTTTCAAAGGGTCTTACTTTTTGTCCGACCCCTCAATTTAATCAAATAAATTTATTGAATGATGCTATAGCATTTGCTAGAGATGTAAGAATAAAATACTTCTCCAGTAAACAGCAAGAAACAATAAACTCTGATATTATTCCATGTTTAAAACAAATCAAAACAAAATCAAGTTGGGAACCTCCTCCTCTACCTCCGGATCACAATGTTGAACCAGTTATCAATCTAGTTCTATTTAATTTATCCAACCCTGAGTTTAAAAAGTTATGAAATACAAAGGAAAAACTAAGTCCACACCAATTTAAAGCTATAAAGTTATTAAAAAATAACACAGACATCATCATTTTACCTGCCGATAAAGGGAACAAAATTTTTATTCAAAATTTAGAAGATTATATTAAAAAAGCAAAAAAGCAATTGTCAGACCATGATATATATATATATATATATATATATATATATATATATATATATATATATATACATATACCGGTAGCACATTCACCCGGCAAGTGAGAGATCCGGGTTCGACTCCCGGCGGAGCAAGTACTTTTTGCGATTCAATGTTTATTGAAATTATATATATATATATATATATATATATATATATATATATATATATATATATATATATATATATATATATATATCAAACTTTAAATGAATACCCAACCGTTTAATTTAATGATAAAATCAAAGAATATTTAGAAGGAAATGGTCCAGAACAAGATATATCTTCAAACAACATAGCGTTGCTTTAACCAATAAAACCTCGCACCCCCATTTTTTATACACTCCACAAAATTCATAAGAGTATCCGAAATCCGCCCTAGGAGGCCCATTGTATCCAGTTACGGGGACTGAAAGAATATCCTCTTTTGGTGATGATAAGTTGCAAACACATGTAAAATCTCTTCCATCATATGTAAAAAATTCATTGCATTTCATCGATCAAATTTCCTTTATCAACCAACCATTACCCGATGACTCTATTTTAGTAACAGTGGATGTCAATTCCCTATACACTAACATCCCACATGAAGATGGAGTAAAAGCAGCAGAATATTTTTTAAATTCACGACCAAATAATACTAAACTTACAACACAATTTATTATTACGTTAATCAGAATGATACTTACTATGAACAATTTTTTAATTATCAATAACCAAAATTATCTACACACTTCTGGTACTGCAAAGGGAACTAGAAAGGCTCCTTCTTACGGGAGTCTATTTATGGGTTTATTTCAAAAAGAATTTTTAGATACACAACGCTTAATATCTTTGCTATGTTATATAGATTATATTTTTTCATCTGGGATCATAGAGTCGATTTATTAACACAATTTCTTAATGATCTTCAAGAATTCTCTTCTTTAAAATTTTCATTTATATATTCAAAATCTAATAATCTAATAATCAAGCCACGTTTATAGATTTAGATGTTTTTATTGAATCTGGATTTCTGCAAAATAAATTACACATAAAACAGACTAACACTATGAATTACCTATATTTCTCCAGCTGCCACCCAATGTACGTCAAAAAAATACATTCCAAAAAGTTTGTCAGCAAGAGCAAAGATACTATGCAGCAGCCTATCTGATTTATTAAACTACATTGAAATGTTGGGTAAAACCTTCAAAGATTTGGATTACCAATAATTGTCAAAAATCAAATTAATAAACCAAAATGTCTAACAAATTCATATGATTATTCAAAAGAACCTAAATTTATTACTCAATTTTTCCCTGGTCTACACAAAATTAATTCTATTAAAAAAATTGGATTTCATTTACTTCAAAGTTCCCCTGCCACTTCAAATTTTATTTCAAAAACACCTCGAGTAAATTTTAGAATACCTCAAACATTTGAAAAACAAACTTGTTAAAACACTAGTTCCAAAATCTGTCAACTATACAAGAAATGGATGTGATTCATGTAAAAAAGCACGATGTGGAACATGTAAAATTATGAGTTTTTCAAGAGAATTCAATAGCAGCAATACTGAAATTACTTATCCTATAATTGGAAAAATTTACTGTAATTAAAAAAATGTAATATACCTAATTAATTGTAAGGTTTGCTCCAAACAATGTATTGGCCAAACATCGAACCATTTAAGAATCCGAATGACAGGGCATAGGTTTGACATTTTCCGTAAAGATGAAGATAAACCATTGGCTATGACATAGTCTAGAACATAAACAAAACAACATTGAAGAGTGTTTTAAATTAAAAGGAATACACCAACTACCACAATGCCCTGATGAAAACTACAACAGATTAAAATTAAAGCACATGGAGCAAGCTCATCAAATTATGTTGTAGACAAAACATCCATTTGGCCTAAATTTAAGATAACTTAAAAAAAAATTATTACATTCAAATTTTGTCATAAAATAAAAGGTGTATTCCATCCTTTATAAAAATCAACTGTTCCAACAATATTGAATTAGAAAAATATCACGTCAGATGTACTTTATCAAATGTTATGCACTGTGTTTACATTTATGTTTTCTTAATTATTGTTTACGTGTTATAGTTAGTATTAATTTTTATTCAAAACTTCCTGAAGACGGGGGTATTAAATCCCCAAAATATAGAAATGAAAAATGGTTATTTTACGGTGATTAGTAAGTAAGCCATTTGGCAGATACGAATTCGAGCAACAAAAGCCTGCTGGTAACTCTTCTTTATACTCTTTATATATATATATATATATATATATATATATATATATATATATATATATATCTATGAACATATATTCTCGTATGATGCGGGAACATATATTACAAAACTGTAAATGTCGTTATATACAATTAATTTAACTTCACTAGCAATATTTTCTTTTAAAAAAATGTCCTAAAGCAAATCTTAATGTCAAGAGGGCCTCTTGGTTTCTACATATAATGTTTTTGGTTTTTATAATTTACCAACACATCAAACATTTCTGAGACTGACTTTGACGTCGCGTCGGTGTAAGCGAGTGGCTGAAGGCATTTGTGATTTCCATTTTCAAGGTTCGTCAGCCAATTTGCCTTTGTCATGCAAATACCTAAACCTCAAGGTTTAATCATTTGCCTGGTTGCATGTATATGTGGAGGTCATTCCCAAAAAATTGTTATTTATGATTATTATTCCTTTACACGTTTATATATTTATTTTATAATCATTGTACAAATCAAAATGTCAAAAAAATAATAAACTTTTGTAATAATGTGAATCTAAAAAACTAATTTATACCACATCTAAATATTGTTACAACAAAATTAAATGTTCTTTCAATTAACCACTCTGAGATGAAAATCAGTTTTTTTCTAAATAATTATATTGCATTTTTAATAAAATATACGTTAACTTAGATGGCCAGAATACTATATCGAAAGTTATATCCATGGATTGTCATGTAAAGTAATTCGTTGATTTTTTAATATTATTGATTAACTGTTGTTTTAAAAATCATTTCTCTATAATTGTTATTTATAAAAATTTTGTTATTTAATTAATTAATGTATAAGTTAATAATATCATTTCAATATTTGATTGTAAATCATAAGAACAAATACCTGTTAAGATTAAATTTATCTTCTAACTTTCAATTATTCTTAGCTTATTTAGTAAAACATTTCTTTATTAAAATGTGAAAAGTACATATTGTAAAAGAATTAAGGTCTTAAAAAACATTTGGTTTGATGTTGTCAAAATTACTTTCATAATTATACAATAATAACAGATAATCAGTTTTTGAATTATAACATTGGAATGAACGTATTCTCATAACGTATGTAACATTTAAATACTGTCAACTGTAATTACCGGAAAAGCAATAGTTAGAAATATTTAAGTGTATGCGTATAGTACTATTTAAATTAATTATGATAAACTCATTAGCAGAAATTGTATCATAATGTTCTTTGTTAAATGAAACTATGGATTCAGTAATATAAATTACAATAATTTTGCCTTAATAAACGTTGATAAGTCATGCAAACTTGAACGTTACTCTGTATCAATGAAGTTTACTTTGAATATATAACATTACCTTATGTAAAATGACCTTACATTCTGGCGTCTTGATTATGATGACGGTAAGTTTACTGAGTAAAACTCTTATTAAACGCATAAACTTGTAATATAACACATGATAAATATTCATCGCAATTTACATGTTGATCCGCTGGATGAGCACGTCTTCAGCGTAAAATTTTGGAACAACGGTATTCAAATGTTTGCGGAAAGTTTCCCTCTGTATTAGGTGAGCAATAACAAACCTTACATTTCTAGAAATATTACTAAACAAATCAAAAGTTATACACATAATTAAGTTTGTGAAGTAGTGAGAAATAATTGAACACATAATATATATATATATATATATATATAATATATATATATATATATATATATAAATATATGTATATAAGTATGTATATATATTTTTTTTATCCTTATTTCTGAAAAAGCTATTAAAAGCTGTCCTAAAACAAGCTAGAGTTTTAAATAATTTTATATCAGAATGAGCCAGTAGCTTTATTTTCTAAGTCTTTGCTTTAAGTTAGGAGATAAAGATATTGCAGGTTAAAACACTATATGTGATCAGAATAAGGTTTATCAGTAATTTCGACCTTTGACTGGCATTTTAGTATACCATAACTCATTCTTAATCTATTTAATACTATGCAAGTACAGGATAAAGACGTAAGTAACAGGTTGAATAATGTTTACATTTAATTAAAGAATGCTTACAACGTGACTAATAATAAAATAAATATTCATAAATATTTACTTTACAACATAGTTAATAAACCTCAAGTCATATACTTTTAGATTAACACGAAATATTTTATTGCAATCTTTTTTATAAAAATATACTTATACTTACAATTACTTATGTTTCATAAATGTACAAATAGGTCAGAAAAATAAACAATTTATCTATAGTACACAAGCAAATACAAGTTTGTTTGTTTATAAATGTTGTAAATTGTAATCCATTAAAAGAATTGATCAAGAAAAGATTTAATTAAAACATTATACTCCCAGTAATAATTAGTTGTATATTATACCATGCAATGGTAAGCCAAGAGAGTTGATTATGGATATACAATGACCAGACCTCCTGGGAAGACAACGTAATGGATCCCTGAGGCTGAGTGCTGATTACGGAGAATACCGCTATCATCTCTTAGCCCTTGACTGCCTTTTTGATATCAATTTACTCATAACGTATGGTTCTATCATGTCTAATTCATACTTACATGTCTTTTTCGCACATAAAATATATGGTTAATTTACTTCGTAGTCCATGGGATACAGAATTTGAAACTAGAATTTGTATACACTTTTGCATATCATACATTATGAAGATATAGATTTTACTATTATTATTTATTTCCTTATACATATGAAGACTATAGATAAAGTTCAAATAAAAAATTTACATTATTCTTGAAAATTACTGGAAATTTTGTTATTCCAAACCATAAATAACGTTGAAATTGTTTTTGGTTAGGGCAGTATATAACAAATATCTCAATGTTTATTCCACGTTAAGGCAAGAATAACCTTCCTTATAAGAGCTAACCTTGTCTTGGAGAGCTACGATTCAATCTTAATAAGATGACTATCTCAAAATATATCCGTTTGCTTTTATAACTCGTAATATTTTAAAATCTGTCACTATACATAAGTATTTTAAAACTCTGACAGGTTATGACCTCTAAATATAGAAGTCCCTGCCAAAGCTTTGCCGCACGCAAATCTCTGCTTTGGATAATTTGACAGATATAATCTTCGGCTCACTTGTATTTTTTTAATCTATTAAAAGAGTCTACGCTTAAGTCTTACAGATAAGCTTTCATGTAAACCTCTGCATTGATTCTGATCCTATTAGAGAACTAGATTTCTCGAGAAGAGTTGTCCACCGGTATATGAGATGGTAAAATGATCACTAACTTCTTACCAATAAATACGAATTCAATCGTTACATGATTTCACTGCAATGTCAAATATTTTGTTGCTACGGGACTATATGAAGGTGCAGATTGTTACACAATTGATTTAGACAGTTTGAACAAGAGATAAAAATATAGACTGAATCTGAAAGAAAAGCAGAGAACAAGATTTAGGTCACCGATTTTTGGACACTTTTTTAATCAATTAAAAGAAGAAAATTGGTTACTGAATGTTGGTTTAAAATGTTAATAAAATGTATTCTCTGACCCAAAGCGCGAATAAAACTGTTTAATGGATTTTCAGACTAATGAATTTGAAAACAGCAACATTATAGGTTTTGTAAAGCAGTTCATAAACGTATTCCCATTGTAAATATTCTGAGTAAAAATTTAAATTTTTGTGAATAAAAAATTTTTAACAAATGTTACGCATGTAGAAGACAAAATGACAATTTAAAAGGAACTTTAAGGATTTTTAAGGTGAACTTTAAATAAACATTTACATTATTAATGATAATTTTTAATATAAAAAAGGAACAGTTTTGAGGATTTATACGATTATTCAAAGTAATATAATGTAGAGTATACTAAAATACAAAAAACTAAGAAATAGTTCTTTTAGAATATTTTTTGTAATATTTAGGTTTATAATCAAGTTGATGTACAGGTGAACTAAAGTATGAAACCTTTTGTTCGGTGAGGGAGTAATTGTCTTAAATTGCCTTCATAGGGCGGCGATCCTCTGTCATGCAAATTGGTACCTTTAGTGACGTACATTGAATATGGAACAAGGGGATTGGTGCACTGAGGTCGGTTTCGTGGCATTAAGTTGTAAAGTTTAACAGGAAAATTTTACAAAATGGGAAAATTCTACCCTTTGAATACTCAAGTACCGTATTTATCCCCAGTTCGGAAGAATTTTCATACAACTTATACGGAAAATAATAATTTGTAAAAACAAGTTTCATCGTCAAAACTTGTTACATTAAAAGCATCAGTATGGAGAAGGAATATTTACTTCTACAAAAAAGATAATCTTAAACATTTAATCTTGAAAAGTATATTATCCTTCGTGTTCCTAAAATTTTCAACTCGTTTTTTGGGCAGTTTAATAAAATATGATTCACGATAGCTAGTTATAGGTTAAAAACGTTTTTGTAATCATCTTATTTTGTATATAGAAAACTAAAAGACTTTTCGAATGTGCAAAGAAAATATTTTATCGTTCGTATAAAATATGAATTTTGACAACAATTATTTAATGGTATTTAACTAAAAATGTGTTGTATTTCCTACTGGTTTATCGGAAAAAAAGCAAAATTAAGAAAACAGTGTTTGTATTTTTGATCTTATTTTATTTTATTACATTTATTGTATTTTTACGGAGAGTGGTACTATTGAAATTCTTGAAGCACCGTACTCTTCAATCAGAATTGTATATTGGTGAAGCTGTAAAATTTAATTGATTTAATTAAGAAGAGCCTAGTAGTAAATAACTATTACATTATTTGTGAATTAAAAGCTTGATATACAAGATCGCATTGATAAATATGCTTTTAGTTCTTATGCAATCAAGATATCTCAGCTTCTGATGTAAGTGTACAGGTAAAGTAATTTAATTTGGATTTCAACGTTTTAATATATCTATTATATATCATTATTCCCAATTATTAGATTTACGTAGCTTGTGATCTTATCGTCAAGTAAAAGATAATATTTTACATAAAACTCTCATAAAGTGTACACATGATGAAATTGAATATTTCATTGACAATGTAGCCAGCGTTGGACAAGGCTTAACGCATGCAGACAGATGTGGAAGTTGGCGCGTGGTCAGGTTCGTATTCAGTTACGTATTCATGACACTAACCAACCGTATTTTATTTAGCTTTGTTGCTGATTGAGTTTACTTTTCCAAAACTTATTTATACGACATACACTTTATAAATAATATTTCAACTAAACATGTTTGATCATTTTACACTTAATATTACTTTTATATCTCTGAAAATTTAAATCGTATTCATCAACTCTCTTTATTAGAATTTAATTAAAATTAAACTTTTTTTCAAAGTCGTCAGGGAATTCGTTATTATTTAACAGGGTTTCTACTCATGCATCATTTAAAGCCGCAAAATTAAATTAAATACATTATATTAAAAATATTTAAAGATTTTTATAATGAAATTACTTTCTAGTTCAATAGTCAGTAAGTAATATTTATTGCATGATATAATATAAAAGTATTGTGTAAAACCTAAATATGACTCAACAATTTAGAAAAAATTTGATTAATAGATACATTTTCATTTTTAGGTTTAAATATGATATAATAGACGAAATAAGTGTATTTAAATTTAAAAAAATGTATAAAATAAAAAATATATGTTTTTGTATGTAATAGTAACAAATTTCAAACAATAGATAATAGCGAAAATTATGTTAGTATTGAACAAAAGGATTGCTGAAGTAAGGAATGTCACATAGAATACATAAAAAATTATTAAAAGTAAATCACAAACCCACACACACACACACACACACACTCACTTTTAAAAGCAAGGCTATATTTATGAAAATCAAAACATTAACAACTACAACAGAATTATTGTATGGAATAGCTTTATTAGATCAGTTATTAAAACGTTAAATTATAGCCCTTTATTATTTTAATATGCCTGTATGGATAAATTTCTTCTAACGAATGTTTTTTTTTACTTTTCAAACCAAAGCATTAATATTTCTATGTTAGAGTCTTGTTTTCTTTCTTAACGAATAAAGTAAATACCTAGTAGCTGAAGGATGCTGAGAAGCTGTCAAGTTATTTGACAGAAGCAAGGAAGACTAACAAACGTGATGTTTATGTCACATGATCAGTCACCTGAGTCACTGGTTTCTGATAGACACAAAGGGTAAACAGGCCACATGTTGACTTTGATTACTGCTCTGCTTTCTAGGACAGAAGTAATTAAGTAAAATATTGATTCAATATTGAACAGATTTGTTCATATTACCAACATGCAACATGCTTCTTACCATATTACCATATTAGTATAAAAAGTATAAGAGTCTATTATTCATTCAGTCTGACTTTTAGTGAAGGCTAACACTCATGGGGCTTAAAATTTTCTTTTCTCTGTCTATTTATCTGTCTGATGTATCTGAACGAACGGACTTTTGAAAGACTTTTCAAAAAGCCTAATTTTTATACACGAACCATGAGTTTACGTGATGCATGTCACTATATGGGATTTCGCCGAGCGTTAGCAAATAGTACATAATACTAATGAGTAACCATAATATGAAAAAGTAAAAGGTATAATAATTAAATTGTAAATTACCTAAGTGCAATAATATGAGATTATAAATCTGACATTGATGGTAATATGGAAAAGCGAAAAAAGTGGGAAGTCCATGTTAAAGTTTGGTGGAAACATTTTATTTCTGTGACACTTGACCTGTAATGCCCTTCTTTCTTCACTGAAAATGTTATGAAACCTAATAATATGGTATGAAACAGTAGTCATTGAATGTCATGTTGCAATCATATGTGGCAAGATATCATGAGAATGTCTTTATATGTAAACCTCAACTATAACATTAAAGTTCTTGTATACGTTGGAAATAATAGTTATATGATATTACATGCCCTTCTATTGAAATTGTCTGAACAAAATTTAATTGTGTTACTTATTAGACGGAAAAAAATTCATTTTATTATTTTATCGTTTAGCACACGTTCTAATTACAATAAGTTAAATCATACTTGTTAACTTATAAGCACAATACATCTAAAGTATTTACATTTTTCGTGTTTTTTGAATTAAAACAATCTGAAAGCACTCAGCTGTATATTATTAAGACTGTGAGCAATAACGTAATCGTTACAGTAGTTAGTAAATATATGAAACGTCTAAATAACAATTAATTAAAATTGTCGTCTCCTCAATAACAATACGTTTAATACACTTATTTAATATCAGCACCAGCGATTCCTTCATCCTTCTTCAGTACTCCTTGAAGAGTTATTGGAAACTCTTAATTACAATTACAGCTTAGATTATTATATTCCTTGACGCTATTTTTATAGTTTAATGATTTATTACCCGACTAATTAATATTGTAAAATTCGTGTTGAGGATGATATAACAATATTTATTTATTATATTATTAATATAAATATTTAAAAAATTATATACTTTCTGCAAGATAGCGTAACTAAATAGAAAAGAAAATCAAAGGTCAATATTACAATGTAGTTATAAAATAAAAGTTTGCACAGTACAGTCCAAATAAAAAAACTGAAAGTTTACTTGTAGATAATTAATGATTAGAAAATATACAAATATACTATCCAAGTGTATAAATAACTTTGAAGGTGGTACACAATTATATGGTGAAAATAAATTAAAAATTATCAGTACAGGATAATTACTTATGGATATGGATATTTATATTGCAAAATACAAGAACTAAAACAGATTTAATTAAACCACTACCTTTTTGTAATAGGATATATTCTTCATTGTGAAATAAAAAGAAAAAAACTTTTTTTGATAGAGTTCTTTCAATTTAGTTTGAAAACCTTCGACAAACAAACTCAAAGGATTAGACAAAAGCTAAAATAACAATGCGTCATAAAGTTTCCTGTCAGTCAGATATAGCTACATTAACCTTTACATTTCAATTTCAATAATGCCATGTCAACTGTTCTGTGATTTCCATTAAAGGCAAGGTTCGTCAGCCTCTGTGATGCAAATATCTGCATCTTGTTGCTGAACTCGCTTGTAGATGTGCAAACATGCCAATATATGGAGAAGGTAAGAGCTATATACTGAACGAGTCAATTATAGGTTTATTATTAATAAATTTTATATATTTGAATCAAATACTGTATAAAAACGTTTAATTATTAATTTTATACTAAAACGAAAACCTAATATCTTAGTATTGGAATCTTTCATGTATGGTATATATTTTAATACATAAAATATTTAGGGTTTTTTGTTTTTAATCATATTAATTCCCCAATACTTTATTCGTACATAGAAAGTTAAAGTGTACGTGGCCTCTAAGCCCAGACAGTGTCATCAAAATACACATAGTTCTTAGTTTATATATAATGATAGACAGTGTTGCTTTATATCTAGTGGTTTTCACGTACAACCAAACAGGCACCATAATAAATTAAGAAATCCTTGTCTAAATATATATCGTATTAGTTCAAAAATATTTTATTTGAAAATATATTTAAAGGCCAAGAAAATGCAAAAAAACTCAACAGCTCAATTTAGAACAAAGGCTAAGTAGGTAATTTAGTAACTTGTAATGAAAATGGAAAATTTATAATTCCGTATACTTATAATAAGATAAGGTAGAATAATACCTTTTAAAGTTTATTTAAAATTAGAAAATCTCAATCAAATTATTATAATGATGAAGAAAATTACCAAACAGAAAATAAAACCCTTAGAGTGCAGCATGTCGGTGAGGGGATTAAATATAAAAGTTTGCAAATGGACAGTCAGTTGCCTGCTATTTATTGATGAATACTTCACACACTCTGCATGTTTCACGTTAGTAACACATTGATCTATTCTTGCGTGTCCCTATATCCTTCTGCTTTCTTATGTATCTGGGCTGACTAGAACTAAAACACCTAGAGATTCGGTGATTGGAGGAAATATAAAAGTTGGCAGGTTGACGTTCAGTTGCTTGTTACTTATTCAAGAATACTTCACACACTCTGCATTATTCAGTTTAGTAACCGATTGATCTGTTATCGCGTGTCCCTCTATTCTGTCGCTTACTCATGTATCTGGGCTGACAAGAACTAAAACACCTAGAGATTCGGTGAGTGGATTAAATGTAAAAGTTGGCAGGTTGACGGTCAGTTGCTTGTTACTTATTCAAGAATACTTCACACACTCTGCATTATTCAGCTTAGTAACAGATTGATCTGTTCTCGCATGTCCCTCTATTCTGTCGCTTACTCATGTATCTGGGCTGACTAGAACTAAAACCCCTAGAGATTCGGTGAGTGGATTACATGTAAAAGTTGGCAAGTTGAAGGTCAGTTGCTTGTTACTTATTCATGAATACTTCACACACTCTGCATTATTCAGCTTAGTAACAGATTGATCTGTTCTCGCATGTCCCTCTATTCTGTCGCTTACTCATGTATCTGGGCTGACTAGAACTAAAACCCCTAGAGATGTCGGTGAGTGGAGGAAATATAAAAGTTGGCAGGTTGACGGTCAGTTGCTTGTTACTTATTCATGAATACTTCACACACTCTGCATTATTCAGCTTAGTAACCGATTGATCTGTTCTCGCGTGTCCCTCTATTCTGTCGCTTACTTATGTATCTGGGCTGACTAGAACTAAAACCCCTAGAGATTCGGTGAGTGGATTACATATAAAAGTTGGCAAGTTGAAGGTCAGTTGCTTGTTACTTATTCATGAATACTTCACACACTCTGCATTATTCAGCTTAGTAACAGATTGATCTGTTCTCGCATGTCCCTCTATCCTGTCGCTTACTCATACATGTGGGTTGACAGGAACTAAAACCCGTAGAGCGTAGGATGTCGGTAAGGGTATTAAATGTAATAGTTGATATGTTTACATTCGCGTGCTTGTGTCTTATTCATGGGATTCGAGCTCTTGCCATTATCCTGTTTGGTTATTGACTAGTGTTATTATTAATAATGTTTAAATACCTTGCAAGAACATATTTTCTTTTTAAAAACATATAAGGATTGTTTAAGTAAACCTTCAAATCTAAATCGTACAATATTATTTAACACATATACTACCTATTAGTTTTCTATGCTATAGAATACACAAGTTGACCATACAACTTTATACAAATATTTCTTAAGATCCTAAATACATAGCCCTGTGTACAACGTGAAATGTAATTGTCCTATTGTCAAAAAACGTGATTTAATACGTTCTAAATGTTTTTCAATATAAATGAACTATATATAACACAAATTTAGTTAATAAAAATCTGGAACAATAAAAAATACAAATGAAATTACATTTCAAATTCGTTGATGGCTTTGATCTAACTTAAAGTCAGAAACATAAATTCAGATAAGTTATATACCGTTTCGATATATCCAATGAAAAATATACCTTATAATGTATTTTCATAGCAACAGTTGTTTCCTTACAAAGTTTACTAAATATTAGTTGATTTGCAGTGTTCCGAGATAGTTTTTCTGTTTATATATATATATATATATATATAAATATATATATATATATATATATATATATGTGTGTGTGTGTGTGTGTGTGTGTGTGTGTGTGTGTTTGTGTGTGTTTCTTTACAACCGTTACAATCACTCAAATACCATAAATAGATTGCTCTTATAAAACTAATTGGGAAATAATCAGTATACGGCTAACACGTTAACCCGGGAGTGGTCGCGCCTATGTCGCACCTGAATCCGGTCGCTGTGGGTCTAGGTGACCCGCAAATTAAAACCTTGTTATATCTGAAAGCTCTATTACTTATTTAATTAATTTTACATATATGTTAATTTTGGAGCTAGGCAATAGAATTTAACATGTTTCGGAAACATTTTTTATTTATTTACATGTTGTTTTAAAATTATGAAATATATGTCACAAATCTTAGCAGTTTGTGTTGACTAATTTTCTAATGTCTGTATAAAAATCTAGTTACAAAATATTTAAATTTTTATGAATGTATTTATTGGTTTAAGATACAAAATACCTAAATAAAATTTAAAACACATACATTATTTCGAAATATTTTTAGTAAATTCTCCTGTCAAATTTAATAAGATAAAAACTAAAACCTAAGTAGAAAATTATTAAGTAAAATATTAAAACAACTATGAAGTATTTAAACCTTACCTAATATTGCATATAATTAATTTTATAATAACTACATCTTAAAATAATCAAAACTTATCACTATTCTTAAAATATTATCTTGAGAAAAATTTTTGAAGTAAAACAAGTCGGGGACGCACTCTTCATTGAGACCTGAAAATAAATTGCATTTTTCATAAAACTTAAAGTTTAAAGATTTTCTCTTTAACTTGTTATTATAATAAATTATATTACATGAGTAAACAATATGAGGTAATCCTAGGTAATGTCCTCTATACGCAAGAGGAATTTCATCATCCGACACAGGTCCATCATTTTCCGAATCTTCGTCACTCTGCTCTGTATCTGAATTTCTGCAGGCATCGTCCTCTCTTTCTTCTATTTCATCTACGTCACTTCCAACATCAGTTTCAGCTCCAGTTTCAACATCGGATTCAACATCTTCTTCCAGGGCCTGGAGAATTCTGTTTTCATCCAACACTACACGCTCTGCCGCTCTAAAGGGAGCACTTGTACTTGAGCCTTCAGCCATTTCACTTAGTTTTTGAACAATAACATAGAATAAAAAATTATATGCTACAAATGTTAATAAAAACACCATAAACGCTAAAAAACACTGTTCAAAAAATAATTTGATGTAAGACACTTTGACAATGAAAACGGTCGCTGCGGGTCACGGTGACCCACACGTGTCTATCCCGGACACCAGTCTCGCATAAACTGAACAAAACTGTCCTGAGTTATAGTGGGTGGGGAGGCAGGAAGGTATGCGAAAGGCCGGAAAAATTAATATTTTTGTATAGTCAGGATAGATGACAAAAGTCACGTGCGGGTCACTATGACCCACAGCGACCACTGCCGGGTTAAACTGTTTATAAGCTGAAATGAGAGTGTCATATTATAAACATCGCTATTAAAAATGTGGTTGTGGTGGAAATCCATGATGTAAACATTACTAAAACCCACTTTTTACTACATTATTTATTTATTAGTATATAATATTTTTTAATACTGTGGAGGTAGGAGAGGCATAACATTATTATATCTCGGCAATGTATACGAGTTTCCATCCCTTGTTTATTTCAAATTTGTTGCCACAGTATAATACAAAAGAACCCTTTTTTGAGTTAATAGATTAATTTGTTGTAGTTATGTTTAATATTTTAAATAAGTGCCATCGTCAGGATACGGATACTACGTATTATCCACTGAAGCTATGATATAAACTAAAAATTTTACTAAAGTTCCTCAGAAGATAGCTGTTTCTTTAGTAAAATATAACGATGTTAATTCAGTATGTTAATTTAAAAACTTTAATTATAATCATAATAAGGCTATGTTTATAGATATAAATGTTTGGAACTAGTATACCGTGGTTTATTTGTTGGAATAGAATAACCTGTCTCTGTAAATAATGTATATATATATATATCTAATATATATACAACCGCATGTGTAAACTGACTGACTGACTCACGTATACTAATTCTAACCTACTTCCAGATGAGTTAGAGACTTGAAATTTGGTACACAGATAGCTTTCCACGTGTAACCACCAGGAAAATCCCGAAAAGTGAGAATTTTTCATTTTCAACCCCTCAAAAAAATTCCCAAAAAATCGCGCATTCTTCACCCCTGCAGGCATTTTTTGTAAGCCCGATAGCGGGCGAACCGTTGGAGCTAGCTCGGATCTGACGGAAAAATTCATGGTCAGGAATGAAGTGAACTACAAAAAAGGTCTTATGACTTTTTGCTCTATCTTCCATGGTTAAGCGACAAAACGCTCGAACATTTGAAATTCCAGAGATTTTTTCGATAAAAATAATGTTTCAAGCCCGATAGCGGCCGAACCGTTGGTCGTAGCTCAAATCTGATTGACCCATCTAATTAGCAAATTGCGCGATCTACAGAAAAGGTCCAGTAATCTTTTGCCCTATCTCGATTGGTTTGGCCGAAAAACGTGATTATGTACAATTTTGTTGTAACTTTTACGCGAAACTTTTGTTTTTGGGGTCGATAGCGGCGAAACCATTGGTCGGAGGTCAAAATAAGACTAACGTTTTATTTAGGAAATAAGATGACCTACAAAAAAGGTCCAGTGACTTTTTACTATATTTCCCTTAGTTTGACCGCAAAACGCGATTAAGTGAAAATATTGGACATTTTCGCCTAAAAATTTACATTCCGGGCTTGATAGCGGCTAAACGGTTGGTCGTAACTCAAAACAAATTTTAAAACGGGATTTAGGAAATCACGTGATCTACAGAAAAGGTTCAGTGACTTCGGGAGTTGGCTGAGCGTTAGCTAAGCGTCAATAGTAGATAGGGACAGAGGAATATTTATTATGTTCACAGACACAATACCCTCTAAAAAAGGCCCAAGTGTGTCATTAACCCCCGGTAATATTAACCCCCCCCCCGGGGATATCCTGGTATGACCTGATAACCTCCTGTACATTCAACCCCCTGATGTGTTAACCCCCCTGGTAACATTAAACCCCCCCAGGGAATTTCCTGCCATGACCTCATGTCCGAATTTTACCAGTCACCAAATCTCTTAACCCCCCCCCCTGGGAAGATCCTGGTATGACCAGATAACCCCCTGGAGACTTATCCCCCGGTAACGTTAACCCCCCCTGGGAAGTGGTTATATGACCAGACAATATCCTGACGAAATTAAACCCCCTCTTGTCTTAACCTCCTTAACATTAATCACCCACCCAGGGAATTTCTCGCCTTGACTAGATAGTCTCCTGGTGATATTAAACCCCCTGTTCGACTTAAAATACTGCCTTGAGGTCGGTTTTTATTATGTTTATACTAAACAATTCAAGATAGCTGACCCGTGCAGACTTTTCTCCCGAGCTCATTTCTGGCTAAACCATAGGTCGTAGATCAGATCTGAGGGCACAATCGAAAGACAAAATTAAATTTCCAACAAGAAAGGTCCAGTCACTTTTTGTCGTATCTCTAACGGTTTAACCGCAAAATGCCCTCAAAGTCAAAAGTTTTTACGAATCCGGAAAAAAAATCTATGAAAAAGGTCAATTTTTTAAATCCCTTGTCATTTACTTAATGTCCGGACTTAACCAGTCACCGAATTCCGCTTATCCCCGAATTTGCAAGCGTTTACTTTGGGGGCCTGGGGGCGTAGCCCCCAGCGAGCCGAAGGCGAGTATATATATATATTATCACAGCATCGATTGCTCTCATCACACAGAAAGTTGTGCCAAAGAGGAGTTGCCTGGGGCCTGTGCTCTTCAATTTTTTCACCTCTGATTCTCCCAGTTATACGCAGACCTGGAGAGTATATCAGTACCCAGATAATTGCCAGTTAAACTTTTCCAACGAATTTACCCGAGACTCCAAGGCTTTTAAACATCAATACTGGTTATTGAAAATGTTACGAAATGGTTAATTAAAATGGGGCTAAAACTAAACATACCCAAAATATTGTCCTTCTTATGTCACTAAAACCTGTATTACCTGTAAACCTCTCCCTATGTGGGAGGGAGTGAGTGATATTCTAGATGATGAGAACTAAATAGTGATGTAGGTTTGAAGCCAGTTAAAATATCTTTCCAACCTTATCAATTGCTGTTTTCAGTACTATGTTGGTAGGAGGGGGGGTCTGTTTGGATTTAGAATATGCTGCAGCAAACTGTAAAGCTGGATCCCATTCAATCTCTTGTCTTGTCAGTGTTTGTCTAGTCTTAAATACAGTTACTATGTTCTTTTATTACTGAAGTTACAAAATTATAAACGAATGATGGAAATTATTTGTAAAGATGTAAAATAATTTGATTATAGACAAACTACCGTCAACCTAACAACACGTTCTTGTCGTCAGCAAAAACACTAACTTCAAAAGGCGTAATATAGAATATTATTACGTTTGGAAAAAAGAACAATGATAAATGGTGTCCATTGGCAAAATAGTTCGAAAGATGCATAGAGTGTGAGAAAGTGGCAAATTTGTATATTTCCTATGATTGTATGAAAATTAGTAATATTAGTAATAAAGCTGTCTGGCAGTGTGCAGGCAATATTTGCTCTATTTATATTTTCTCAAGCCAGGAGTTAATGAGGAGGACTGCTGTTAAAATAACTTCTTGGTTTACCTAATAGCTTACCCTTATTAAACGTAAAAATACATTTTCTTATATTAAAACATATAGTCAATTTTTTTGTATAATAAAACCCATGTTAGCCTTGATATATTTGGCCGTACGTTGGCCAATCCATGTTGGCCGTATTCTGGTACATAAATTAATTATGTTTATTATATTTTATTCCTCACTATGAGTTTCTTTAGAAGCTTCGTTGAGTCACTTAGAATTTTAATTCTACAATTCATTTAATTACTTAGCACTCTTTTAGACAAACATGCAGATAAAATATCATAAAGAAAAAAAAGGAATTTTCCAGCCTAGGTACTTGTGGTATTCTATAACGCCAAGATAAATCCCATGGATTTCTTTGATTTCCACAATGTTAAAGTTAACTGCTGCATTTCGTTGGATTAGGCTGATCGTACGACGACAATATGTTAATTTTTGTTTGTTTTTGGGAATGTACGTTTAATAATGTTTACTATAATTATATTAATCGTTTTCTACGACATGGATATTTAACAATAATTATTATAAAAATGCTAAAATTAATAACGCTCTTGTGTTTTAATGTTTTTACTTCGTTTTATGAACCAATAACCAGTATATTTTTCATTTAAAGTAATGAACTTCGTTATAATAACGTAATGTTTCTGTAGTTTTGTATTTTATATAACGTATACATTAAAATAAACTATTTAAAATACTTAAACAATCAACAATATTAATAATACGAAAACCATTCATCCCCTAACTTTGTGACATATTAAAAGCGGAAAATATTTTAAATTGTAAAACTGTAATTCTTTGCATAGCATTACATTTTTATATTTTGTACATAAGGAACATATATTACGGCCAAAATTATTAAATGATAACTAATGTTGGCTTAGGTACGTTATCTGTAGGACAACATACGAAATTTAGTGTTTTAATGCGTTACATAAACATCTGAGCGTTTGAGGGCAGAATCAACATAGCTCGTACAATCACATGAGTATTGTTGAACATCTAAGCTTATGATGGCAGTTCTTGCGATTGGAATCTATTGGAATGTTGTCTTTTAAATAATTGTGATAAATTTGGTTACAAATTGGTGTTTTTGTTTATTTACATATTTTTTTAGAACAACAATAATGTACTTAACCTATATGAAACAATATCGATATTATTGGAAGCTTTAGTAAAAAATGCATCTATTTTGGCTTTCGATGACACTACAAAGTATCCGTACCTTAAATTTGTAGCATTCCTACAAAACAATCACCTGATATTAAGCGTGTACTAATATTTTTGTGAACTATTATATTACATCTATAAATTTAATTCCAACAGTTTAGCCTTATTATACTATATGATTCACAATGTATGTATCAAACTATTTTTATTTTATTATAACAGGACATTCAAACTTAAAATAAATAACCAAGATAAATATGGTTTTGTTTCTAAAGTATTAAAATTCTTCTTAAATATTTGTAAATGTATCTAACCTATGATCTAACGATTTTTATGCATAATATATTTTCAGTGTTATAAAATAATTTCAATTAGAAGTTCTTTGGATGTACGATATTTTAATTACATAAAATTAAAAAAAAAATATCTATTGTACAAATTGTGTTAAACTCAATTATACTCAGGGAGTAGAACAACAGTAATGGCACATATTTTACTTTTACAATATCAAAATAGTATTAATTAAGCTATTATACTTATTCATGTGAAGAGTTAAATTGTTCAACGTGAATGTGCAGAAGTAATGATCCCTAGACTTCAAATCCAGACTAATTGAGGCATGTTAAATTAGACCTAACGACGTTACGTAAAGAGGATTTACTAACCTGCAGAGTCTTGTTGCAGTTTTCACCACAGTAAAGTTATGATAAGAGCAAAGCACGGTACATTTATTGTTTCACTCACGCTATTCCAATGTTATGTCACGTATGCGTCAGAATATAACCGTACAACTATATGATTGCAGTCAAAGATTTAATATTAGGTTGAACTGTATTATACAATTGTAATTAAAACCATAACAGCCAGATTTATTATTGATTAAGAAAAAGCAATAAATATTTATATTTAAACAAAATAAAAATCGGCTAATTTCAGTTAGGAATTCCCATTTTCGTATTTCTGCTGCTTTTGAATCCAGTTCCTATTTTATTAAAACTTTAAGATTCTTATGTGTATATAAACCCATGAATATACTAACTAATATGAATAAACTTTCGGATGGTAATTATTAGCTTAGCTATGTAAGCCTTAATTATTTGTTGGTTTAGATAGATGAAAACAAATGCTACACAATATAAATAACAAAAACCACAATAACAATAGACTTTTTAGGTTATTAAGCCCTTTAAACTAAGTTTCCTTACTTACGCCACAGTTGTGTTAAAACAATTGGTAAACAATGATTTTAGCTGTGTCCCTGATCTAAGAGAGTCAAGTTTGATCTTTATAACCAAAATTATACCTTCATTACGGTCTCTAATAAAGCAATGAAAACAACCTAATGGAGAAATGATTAACCATATCAATCAGTGTTATTTCTCTTTCTATTTATGTGTTAAAATTGTTTTTACAAAGTTACTAATTTTTTTTATTTTACCAATATTTAAGATATTTGTATTTATGAACAATAATGCAGTTAGTCCCTATAATTAACAGATTCGACTATAGATTAAATTGCTTCTTCCCTTATTATATTTAACAATGTATTTAGTGATAAAGAAAGGTTTAGCTAGTTGTGCTCTGAATATGTATTATCAATATTATTTAGAAGATTGTTACACTATCAAAGGTTGACTTTAACACTGTAACTAGACAATGTGTCTCACATAATAAATGGTAATAAGTATGTGATGACGTAGCAAAGCAAGTTATTCGTACTCCTAATGGCCTTCAGTCAAACAAAACAAAACCTACTAAATGATGTGTTATCATTGTTGTTCGGTTCTCTAGATTCTTGCAATAAATTGTTTTAAGATTTCGTGACATAATGTCTGAAAATAGCTATCGAGTGACTGTTTCGTGAGCCTTACGATAACTTAAAATGTAACTTAAGTTGTGGTTTTTTAAATAGTTTACACTTGGCTTCCAATTTCGTTAGAGTATCATTAGAAATATCTACTTAGTGCCATTTTCTTCTTTTTCACTCTTCTCTGTCATATATTTCTTTATTCTTCACTTGGTAGGGGCTCTTATTTAAATATTTATTTATTACCCCCCTAAATAACCCATTTTGGGGCGGACGGAGTCGAAGATTTTCGAACAATAAAAGACTACTCAGTTGGTTATATTAACATCCCCCAAAGTAGACCAATCTAACTCTATGTATAAAAAACTTGATAGGGAGATTGGGATTTTTATATAACCCGATATATTGTTTATTAATATATGTTATTTGTTTTTAATGTGTGTTTCCTTGTTTTGAGTCCTCAATTTCTTTTCTTTTACATTTATTTTAAATAACTACACTGCCAGTATTAATTCAGATTCACAATTTTTATTTAATATTTCAAAACATTATACAACCACGTTTTGTTAAAGAAAAACTTATTATTTTGTTGAGTATAAATATGAAAAACACCACATGTTTTAAAACTAACTTATATTATACTGGTATTGGAAATTTATTTATTACACTAGACTCGTATTGATTTTATTGATAAAGGTGCTTTAAATATACTGAAATATAACGTAATTAAATTTTTAATAATTTAATAATATGTACATAATAATGCTTAAAGACGTAAGTTTTTTATAATACAGAAGGCTAAACTAAACGGCAAAGGTAAAACAAATCATAATATATTTAGTGTTCCCTATGAAATCGTGAAGGTGGCAGCACTAATGGAATGTGACAAACAAAACCTAACCCATATAAAAGATTTACTGCAAAGAATTTATAAGTTTTAACTTATTTACGCATTTGAAATTTTAGGGTACTATTAGTAGTACATTTATTATTAATATTCACGCTATATGGCATAAAAATTTTGTGGAATTTATTAAAGCAAATAGGAAGAAATCTGTTTTTTTGTGTGTGAATTTACAGGCAAAATATTCGAACTAATCTGTATTATATTACATTATACAGCCAAATATAAAATAATCATTATTTTGTAATCTGATTCACTCACGGTCATAAATGTCTCACAAGCAATATTAATCGTGGCGGGGAATTCGTAAAGGACTATAAGTGAATTTGCATGTTTGTTTGAAACTCCTCGGGGCTGTTTCATGTGGGAGTGACAAAGTTTAGTTTTGGGAACGTAAGAGTAAATTGAATATCCCATTTAAATGAAATTTAAAAAATTATTCTTAGGTATTCTCATAACTAGGTAATGTTATGCGTCTTTTACTAATTTATACATACATTCTAACCAACCTTCTTTAACATCTAGATGTCTAAAACTTTTCAAAATTGTTTATCAGTTCATAATGGAAGTAGCCGAAAATAATGAATGATCGTCACTCTTAAAAAATCTGTTTGTACTGAATGAATCCTTAATTTCAAATTATTATCAGATTGAAACAGGATGTATTAACTAAATTTTAATCGTACATTATTAGTTAGTAAATGAATTATTTACCGAAAAGTTATAATTTTTTTACCTTACAGATGAAAAGTCTCCACATTAATTAGGTTGAAATTGGACAACTTACCTTTAAATATAAATAATACTACATTTATTTCCTCATAGAATGCATGTATGGGATAATTATTTATACATGAATTGTTGGTATTTTAATCACAGTTTTTAAAAGGAATTATCTAAGTTAGTATTTTAAAATTTCTTGAGTTAACATTGGTAGGAAAGATTGGATGAATGTTTATGATTTATAATCGGGTGAGTTTGATACGCTGTAAAGATTTTATTTATATTTCTATTTACCTAATATACTACAAGATTGAAAATAGCAGTAAGCTTGAAATTTTAATAAAGTTTTTTGTTCAACCAATATCGATTTAGATTATAGTCCATGACATTCGTGACATTCGGCTGAGTGATAGAGGTCTTATTTAGGTTAGTTTCATAAATAAATAAATTCAAAGAAATGAATGTACAAAATACGATGCGTAGGATAAATTTGTTTTTAAGTAGCATTCAAAAAAAAAGTTCACATTTATAATAATGCTTATACTTGCCTAGAGTTAAATTATATTTTTAATAACTAACTGAGGTGCTTGAAGAAAAAAGTATTCAGCAGATTTTTTTATTATATTATAATGGTTTTACTTGTGTATTAACATTAATATTGAAATTGATCTAAACTTATATTATTCAATTCACTGTTTTACCTCAGCCAGCTCTCTCAGAATAAATAAGCAAAATTTTGTAATGAATTACATAAATATTTTAGGATAAATTCTGAAGTGTTTAAAATATTACTCAATACTAACATTATGATGTAAAAAAGTTGTTAATTTTGAAGTAGATATAAATTGAAGTAAGTAATAATTGGTCATTCATATAATTTATAAATTTCTCAGTGATATACGAATACTTAATCAATATTAATAAATAAAAAGTTGATAAAGAATAATTCACGATTATGGATCAGTATTACTTATTGAATTCAGTCTTGATAATCAGTCTTTTCTAAATTCTTACCTATAAGACTTGCCATAAAAGCTTCAATATACAAAGTTGCACAAAAATAACTGTAACCTTTGAAATATCTTGACATTTTGCTTGATTAAGTTTTTCCGGTAAAATGTTACATCATTGGTTTTCAAATGTATCAGACATTGTTTTCTCCGGTTTCATTCAGAAGTACTTAGTATATGTATAAAAACATGTTTATTCCACTATATTATGTAAGCAAGAACATGCTTCGTTCAATAATTTATATTTATGAAAAGAATAAAACTTATGAAATTATTATTATAACTGTCATTGATTAATATGCAATATTTAAAAGTACTATTTAATGACTGCAGATATTGCATGGCAAGCAATACATTATTTTTTATAATGTATCAAAAGTACAATAAAATATTAGCTAATTATATATGTATATCGGTATATGCATATATGTATTAAAGGTTAATATATATGCAATGAAAGAGATACATTTGAACGGAACGTAAGAAATGTAAATTTAAAATTACTATTGCTTGGCGGTAATTGTTGCGTATGTCTCCATAGAATAAAATAACATATTTATTATTAGGAAAACCTCAAGGGGATAAATGTATTGTGACAAAATTGGCATTTTCTGCTTTTTTATAAATACTAGAGTCTTTTTCGTAATGTTGAAAGAGAAACAAATTCTAGCAAAGACTGTGTTCCATAACGATTGATATTGTAGCCTATTCTGTATTATACTGTAATGTACTAAGAATAATTCAGTGTTTTAAAAATTTTATAACTTGTATGTAAATAGTACACTGTTGTAAAAGAGTGAATTATAGTCTAATAATATACAGTATAACCAATAGTAATCTACTAATGCTATACATCTACACATTAGACACACATTGCTTCGAGTGTAGTATCATGGTGAACTAATGTGGTTTAATATTCTGAAAGTTGGGTAAAATTTTATTTATTGTAAAATAAGTTATTGTAAGTTCTTACTTATTTCATTTTAATTTATAAATAATCTGAAAACTTTTAGCAAACATGCATGCAGGGTTAGTATATTTTGGTTAAGGTCTTGGCGTTTCTTGGTCAATAATTTAAATGACATATTACAAAACCCAGGACTGTCTTAATTAGCCAATGCGTTCCTCACGTTATTTAGTAATCCTCCTAAATTACAAAAATACATTTTTTTAAACACGATTCAAATTTTTTATTAAATTCTAAACATTTTATTATTTTAGACACTTTAAAATAAAAGATGTATGTTTTTGTAGTTGAAAATATCAATATCAGGAAGACGGACCGATTTAATCGATATCATTTTTTAGTTTCTAGGTTTTAAGTGCACATTATACGTAATGCCATAATAGAAGCAACGAAATTTATAAAATGGCAACATTCCATTTTAATAAAAACGAATTTCAGTTGGAATTTTTCGATCTCTATATTGTCTATTTCATGTTTCAGAATTAGTCGATGGTAATTTTATAGAGTAAAATATTCTAATCAATACATTTTACGAGTGTTTATATATATAATTTATCATAACCTATACATATCTTAAATACATAAAAGTATGTTTATTATTGTTTTTTTAGTATTGCTATATTAAAAAAATTAAAATAGGGGTCACCAGTTTTTTTTTTATTGGTATTTAACACAGGGTAACCAACGCAACAATTGAACAAAGTATTCAAGGTATCAAAATTTATGTTTTAACCATTGGAAATTATACTGTCAACAACATATTCTATATATTAGTCATTTGAATTCATACCTTTTCCATACGTCCTTAAACACAACAATAACCTTGCTAATGATGTCGTCGGTACCTACCTTCTCACAATGTCCTGCTGCATGTCCTTGTTGTAACTTCAGTAAGATCATTGTTAGCAGGTCCTTAAGAAGTTCTTTCTTGAACTATGGATACTTATATAACAGTATTAAGAATGAATAGTGTAAGAATTATCTTAAAAGTATTTCTAGTTCAATGACGTTTTTTTTAAAAAAACAGAGTTCAATAAATCGTATTTTATATATTATCGTCTTTAAGAAATATTTTATATATTAGTCCGTTAACAGCTCTAGCCAATAATACAAAAATTCCTTGTCTACTAATAATTAAGTTAATCCTATATTTTAACATAACATTCAATTCGTAGTACTGGTATCGGCTAATGATTAAGGCAGGAAAAATCTGTACTTTTCCAATAAGTTTTATTTCCAATTTATTAGAATGAATTTTAAACGGGATTCTCAGTGTTTTAGTCATTTCAATACACTAACTGTCCTTCCGTGGGCCAATAATAAATACTTTATCTTTAAATTTTTCCAATATATGCCTAAGTCCTACCAAGTCTTTTTATAAATAAATCTAAATACAACATGCTCAACTCCACTTTTTACTTTTGATTATTTGAGTTAGACGAGAAACTTTTAATTATATTTCAAATGAAATCTCCTTCATTTACTAGTGTTTTTTTACATTCAATGGTTTTCATGAATAACCAGAATTTTCACTAAAAAGGGCAAGACTCTGATGCATTAGTATAAAATAATAAATTGAAACTTGTATTATGCAAGTCATATCTGTCAGACGAGTGGACCGATTGTTAGCTCAGTTACCTTCGTTCAAAAATTCCATGAGACTTTTTAAACTTACACATGATTATATGAACGTAACAATTTGTGTTAAATATTTCAGACTAACAAAATACAAAATTTGTAAATTAATAAAAGTTGTTATATAAAAGGTTGCAACAAAATTACCGTATAAAATCAAATCAAATCAAATCAAAATCATTTTATTTCTCATTACATTAACATGTATCGAGAATTGTCAATATGTATCGAAATAACTAAATACTTACTAAAAATATTGCTAATATCCGGTAAAACACAAATTAAAAATATATTCAAAAACAGTACTAATGAATAGTATTACTTTGTAAGGTTGGGATGGGGCACAAAAATTCAGATAGTGAGTAAAAAACATTTTTCCACACAAGAAAGTCTTTTAGTTTGTTTTTAAAAGATGCAAGTGAAGTGCTGTGGTTTTTAAATAATCTGTCAATTCTGTTATAAATTGTAGGCTCCTAAAAATTCTATTAGATTGCGGAACATATTGTTACTATGGTGGGGTACTGTAAAACTAATTTAATTTCTGGTGGGGATATAATATGAATTGTGGTAGGAAAATCGGTAATGTGTTTAAAAGTGTAAATTGATACGGAATAGATAAAAATGTGAGGGAGGGTTAGTATTTCTTCTTGGTGAAACACTTGCCTACAGCTCCCAGGCCCCTCAACCCCAACCATAAACTGAATAGCCCTCTTTAGCAATTTGAATACTCGTTTGTAACAGAGAAGATTGAAGCAGTTCCCCATGACATTATGCCATATGACAACACAGAGGAAAAGTAACCATCAAATACCATTTACAGTGCACTAATTTTTCAGAAAATTTGAAAGACAATCTTAAGGTTAACAATATCGAGTTGAGCTTAGAGCAAAGGGCCTACACATGCTCGACGCATAGAAAAAACCACATCCAGATGAACCCCAAGAAACATACTGACTCAACCTCCATGATGTACAACCTCGTCCAAAGCAATAAAACCCTTAGAAACAGTCTGAGATCGAAAGTGAAGAATGGATGTTTTTGGTCAACATTGAGGAATAAATTGGTTGCGAAAGAACCAATAGTTACATTTTTTTCGATGTAGTGTTTAATTGGAAGATTTTAACGCTATGAAGGGTCCCTGCCCGAACAATGACCGTCGGTGTCATCAGCATATTGAGTGACGCAGAGCCTCAGGAACACAAGAGCTTAAGTCGTTTTACATATAAGCAAAGAGAAGAGGTCCCAAGATAGAACCTTGAGGAACACCCTGGAGACCTCAACGTAAATCTGACTGTGCCGTACCAAAGGAGTTAGGTAACCTGGAACACTCTGGTAACGATTAGAAAGGTAGGAGGGCGAGAAGGAGGTAGAGGGGAGGTGGGGGAGGGGCGGGGATGGAGAGGGAAGGGGCGAGTGGGAGGTTGGGGGGAGGTAGGAAGGTTGTACCGGGAGGGGCCTGTTCCCGGTTTGCGGGGCGCGGGGAGCGGAAGATGTGGCGCACCCCGGTGGTAGTGTGTGGCCTTCTTTACACTCGGTCACTTCTCTCTTTTTTCGCCTCTGCCTGCCCTCTGTGTGTATGGATGACCGTAGCGGTGCGTGCTGTCCGGGGCCCCTGCGGCTGTCCCGTTCTTGTGTGTGACAGTCCCAACCGGAGGGCTGAGACGTGTCCCTCTCGCGGGGCACGGTACTTCCCTTGCTATTACTAGCTTTTAATTGGCGTCCCGGGTCTGCGCTCTTTACCTCGTCCTTCCTTTCTGATGTTATGGTCCGTGCCGCTCCCCTTTTGATCTTTTTGCCAATTCTTGAACCTTGGAGTGCAACTTCTTTCCCGGGTCTTCGTCTGTTTCCTGTCCTTATGTGATGCATTGTCTCTACTGCGTGTCCCCATTTCTTTTGGCTTTTCCCTTCCTCTTGATCTTACTTAACATTGCTTTCTTCTGCTTTTTTATTTACTCCGCTCTCTACTATCTCTTTACTCTTACTTCTTTCATTGCTCCGGATTCTCGACCATTCCTCTAGTCGCCCGTAAACTAAAGTTTTCCGTTATTCTTTTTTGTGTGTGAGCCCTTTATTATTTTTTACATACCATTTGTTAACTTGCCCGGTCATTGGGGACATTGATTTACGAATCGCTTCCTTTTTTCCACTTCCCTTCCGGCTCCTACTCCCCCCCCTCCCTTCCCCATCTCTCCCGTTTCCCTTTCTCGTCCTTCCTCCCCCCCACCCTCCTGCCATCATCGTAGCCCCTCCGCTCCCCCCCGCCCCTCCCCGGGCCTCCCCCTACCTCACCCCCCCCACGCCCAAGTCCCACTCCACCCCCATCCCCTCCATGAATCTACCCCCCCCGTCCCACAATCCCCAGAACCACACAGGGACACACCTCAGATTGCCGATGAGTTCAAGCTTATTAAGGAGTTATCAGATGGTTAACTGTAACAACCGCTCTCTGAGGTCGCACAAACACCAGCTACGTGATTCTGATTGTTCAGATGAGTAAATACATATTTAGAGAAAATATGGCAATAGCAAACGGTGGTGGAATTTAGAAGGAACAAAACCAAATTGGTGTCACTCCAGAATGGAAATTTCAGATTAGAACAGTCTTTAGTCTAACATAATGAGACGTTCGAAGACTTTGCTGGTGGTTGGTAAAAATTGATAATGGGACGGATATGATTAGCGAAGACCTACTGCCTTTCTGAAAACCGGAATGAACCTTAGAGAGCTTCATATCCGAATAGGAATCTTCCCCTGAAGAACTGAGTTTTTAGTTGAACAATAATGAGTTAAAGGAGGGCTCAAGGTGAAGCAACCCCGACTAATTACTGAAGTGACAGCATTCCAAAAACGTCAGGTGTTGAACTGGTTTTCAAAGATGAAATTAGTATTGAAACATTTCAAGGAGCGTTGTTTGAGGGGCTATGACGAAACATGATGGACATTGTGTATTTTAGAAGAGCCTGTATAGTTGCAAACTATTTGTTCCGTTTTATGGTACTAGACCAGTGGGGCACTCATAAAAAAAATTGTTCACATTTCAGCGAAATTGCCGTGGGTCAGAGACTGCAGCTCCATTATTTGTAGCTCCTAGAATAAAGTCCATTTTCCTAGCTGTTTTGCTTTCCAGAGTTTCAGACACTATGTCCCACTACAGTTTTGGCAACATTCTTACTCTTAATCAGACGGCTTTCGATCTAGATGTTTTCAGAGATGAAGTTAGTAACTTGTATTTCTCTTATTGACTTATACAATATCCTATGCTCGTTCAGAAGGATAGTCACGCTGCAAAATATACAGGTCCTTGAGATGTTTCTCATGGCCAGAGCACTTCGTCCTGTCAACCAACCCAGGCCTTTGACCTTTTTTTTTAACGCTTCATGTGACTAAAGGAAAGCCTGGATAAAGCAGGATGAAACATGACAGAGGAATAACGAGTATTGGTCATATTATGTCCTCGTATAAGAAAATATTATCCCAATCACAACTGAAATCTAAAGTTCATAAAGAACATTAATATTTTCTGTCTGAGAAAACTCGGGGTAAGGGGCAGTATAGTAATCTAAATGTATATAGTTTTTAAAGCTGACATTTCCAAATTATACTAACGAGAAAACGACATTTACACATTGAGTCTAACAAGATGTCATAAAAATAAGAAAGGAGAATTTATGCCTATAATCTATATTACAGATATAACCATGAATCAGAATACAACCTTTTATATTTCATACAGGGAGTCTATTTAAAAAAAATTGACAAGTTTAATGAGCAATACTTGTTAAAAAATGCAGCCCTGGGTTCCAATCTAAATATTTTCAAATGTAAATCTTAAAAGGATGGCACATATTACCAAAAAATTAAAGTAATCTCTGTTTGAAAAATATTTAACCGTTTCAAATTCGCAGACCAAAGGATACCAAATTTAAGGTTTCACATCAAAGTCTGTATTTTATCCGCAATTAAAAAATAGTACATTTAAAATATAAAATTAATAATGTATAATAAAAATACTTCAAAATGTTATGTGAGACTAAAATATAAAGCAGTGATTGAAATGTAATAACTGTTACAATTTTCATAATAATACATACTTCTACTGTGGTTAATAACTAAAAACATTATAACTTGCTTCATGCTGCCTGCCTGTCTTTCTCGTAACTAATTGCAGAAATTTGAGATGCTCTGAGACGTTGTGTGGAAGTGTCCCATCACCGAGGAGAGGGAGTAAAGTTTTTGGGGAGCAACGTGAATGTATTGTAACTGCACTCGAGGGCATACATTAGGAGTAAATTATTAACGTAGATTATATCTTCAAACTATGTTCTTCTGTGCTATTACAGATATTAATACAAATATTATTACTAAAAGATTTTTAATACATATGTAATACTCGGATATTAATGTACCATCTGAATTTGCTGCATTTTACACGATTTAAAAATAAACGGCAATATGCTGTAATTTTTTTATATTTTACATGAAATAAACACATAAATATGTGTGGGTTTTATATATATTTTTTATTTTTACATGTATATTTCATCTATTATATATATATATATATATATATATATATATATATATAAAATATGTATATATTTTAAACAAATTTAAATATTTATTAACCTCTTTCCTACCTTACTTTGAACTCTTACTTCAATCTTACACAGTAATTATTTTGCATATTAAAAATACAAATGTTTTTACTATTAGTGTTCGGAATACAATTAAAGGATAAGGTCTATTATAATTATACTATAAGGAGACCGCTTATCGATCTATAATACAAATCACAATTAAAGTAAACTGATAGATCATGGTTTGAAGTATTTTATTCTTACACCTGAGACATAACAAAATGTAATAGCTAATCACATCAAAGTTGGAATAAAAATAAAGCAAGATATGATGATTATCAATAAATAACACGTATAACTTTTATAATTAATAAATAGAATTGCCTTAGAGAAATTAAATAGAGGTGTAGGACATGTTTTTGAGATTCCTGTAAATTCCTCTATTGTTATATGGGAAATACATACTGGTATTACCGTTGAAGACCTCTTTTTTAAATATTCTTATGAGATTCTGTAACATTATACAAGGTATTCTATAGTAAACTTCAAAACTAACAACCATTTTTAGCCATTATTTATTTTTAAACAGTAAAAATTTCTACAGAACAAAGAAGTAGAAATTTAACTATTACTTTGATTTGAAAATTTACGAATTATACAACTCTCCTCTCAAATAATTATCCTAAAATTTAAAAAGGTCATGCAAATAACTATGCTTCTTTTGCTTACAAAAAGCAATGTATATAAAGCACTGTATAGTATATAGACACATTCTGTGGAAACTCTAAGAAAGGTATTGCAGTTGTAAAGTTGCAATCACTCTTGCCCCTTAGGAGTTGTTTACTTTGTGAAACGTTCTCTGGGTATCCCAGACCACACAAACTTACTTTTGAATAGTTACTTCTAGCAACCGAGTTATATACAGGATATATTACATTTGCTACACATTGAAAGATCCACATTGTCATAGAGTATACGTACAACAGATATTAAACTTCAAACGGTGTAGAAAATTCTTCACATAAAACGCATCTATGCTCAGACAAATAAATGAAAAAAAAAACTACATTTTAGTACTGAGACGAGAAAATTTTTTAAAGGATGTTATTTTTTTAGTGCTTTTAGAATGCTATGTATACGATACTACACAATTTTTTCCACATAATAATGATTAGGCTATTACAAGCCGTAAAATACTACAAAATATAACATAAATGACTGCATGTAGCAATGTTTGCAATGATGTGTTTTAGTAGTTATACAGTATTAACAGGTTAAGATTGAAATAAATGTATTTACCGATGTAATTTGAATATCCTAAATCCGGAAATAAACGGTCTTGGTCCAACATGCTAAAGAGAGGATTTTAATAAGGTGTAATACCAATTCACCAATGCTCTTATGGCTTCATACCTGCCTCACCTGGGTGGCCCTCCAGCTCGTTGAGGGCTTCCAGGGCTGTAGTTAGGTCTATGGATGAACGAGTCACTTAAGAAATCACCCTCTCGTTACTAAAAATGGTAGTTTGCAACAAATTAGGACACAAGTTTGGAAGGGATCGATCAGACTATCGCATACGAGGCAAAGCTCACAGCGACACCACTTTAGCAACCAGGTTCACAAATGGCATCAGGACTGAAGACGGCACTATCACAGCCAACGAGATATACAAGGGGGGTTAAATGCCCATGTATCATAGAAGAAATGTAATAAAACCACTACTGCTAATAAATAATTTGGTGAGTTCTAAGACGTGGCTTTTTAGCTACCGAAAGACCAACGGTAAGACTGACTTCTATACCGTCTAAGGGATCCTATTGGACAGACTTAGCCGGAGAACACTCAAAGAAATCCAGGAATTGACGTGTTAGTATTTAGATCGGACAATAGGTTAAAGGTATACTGAGACGCAACTGGA
Organism: Homalodisca vitripennis; assembly: GCF_021130785.1. Lineage (NCBI taxonomy): Eukaryota > Metazoa > Arthropoda > Insecta > Hemiptera > Cicadellidae > Homalodisca > Homalodisca vitripennis. The sequence continues at coordinate 8,954,962 of NC_060213.1, forward strand.
ACTATTTTAATTGATAGTAAGGAGTCTTATCCTGAATAATAAAACTAAAGCCTACTATTATATATGTGGACTAAAGAATTTGAGAGCATCAGCAGAGAAGGGTGATGTCAATGAGATCAAAATGACGAAAATATTTTGCTATTTTTAAAGGAGCCATCTCATTTTCTGAATCTAGTATGGTGAGGATGAGGAACTCCCAGCTGCAGAAAGATGTAGTAAGATAGTCGAAAGCACAATCTCGTTTACTTGATTTGTGATACTCATGATAAGACTATGTCTTTTTGTAAAACACATATGCATAAATCTCAGTATGTTAAGGGTGATTATTCACTATAAAATTAACAAGTTAGGCTCGTACCGTATTGATTAATAATTAAATAAATGTGTTTTATATGAACGAATATGTAAATATACGTTATTAAATTACACAACCACTTTGACTGATCAATAAGAATTTTGATTCTGTCCTCCAAATTTGGTGAAAACTGTCCATCTGATGAATTCAAGGATCATGCGTGCACTTTTGGTTCATAGGCTAGTACTCATAGTAGTTAGGGAACGTATTAATGTTCACCTTATTTTTAAACTGTTTGCACAAATTTGTTTTGTTTTTATAGGGTGTTATATGTGCGGATTCGATTATATGGTTTCCGCATCTATAAACCTAAAAATCTCTGACGTGTTTCTTAAACTGAGACTGTGATTCCCTTAGGTTTTGGTGCTAGTTTGCCGCAGTGTGCAATTGTTTTGATGATTGCAATTGCAACCTCTATTTTGAATGAAGATTCACACAGACGCATTTATCGTATCGCCTCCAGGAAGTTTATCAGTGCATACGCTCATCTGCGTCAATTAATTTAATGCTGGAGTTACTGTCCATCTTTGCTTATTTTGGCTCTTACTTTATTTGGCCATGTCCCATTCTTCGCATCTCTCTAGGAACCTTAATAGGTTCTCAAGCTGAGCCTTGAAGAGGTTAGGCCTCTTCTCCCTCAGTCCACCCACATTCTTTAAAGTCCACCCGCCTGCTGAATCTTTGAAAGTTGAACTTCTCCTACTCCCCTGCACATTTCTAAATTAAGAACTAACGTACTTAATCAGGAAATATAGAAGAAATGTAATAAGTTTTAGATAAGTTGGGATCACCACAAAACAAAAATCAAGAACAGAAAAAGAAGGGGATCTTGAGTAGTAGGAAATATCAGGATTGAATCATTCGTCTGAACACGATGCAGCAGACCCAAAAAGGAAATGAACTAATACAAAACATTCATAACAACTAATGTACCAGATATCAGTGTTATATTTGTATGTGATTTTATTCTCATATTTTATTCTAGTCTGGTTGTAATGCATTTTTCATATCATGTTCTTAGATGCTATTATAAGAATCTATGCTTAATGCAATATTTCAATTCTGTAGTTCACTTTGTATTGGGAATATAGGAAAGACAAATTTACAAATCAGTTTTTCCAAATTATTTTGCAACAGGCTTTACTGACGCTCAGCCAGTATGGGCACTGGATTTTACATATTGGAAACAAAAAGAAAATTCACTGATATATTCAAATATTTGCAATAGTTCGGCCTTAACCATGTTTTCGCTACTAAAAAGGAGTAAAATTTAAACAAAAGTTTTTAATAGTTTCTGAAAAAGATTTTTTTTACATAAGGTAGTGGATTTATTATTAAAGCAATGGTGTAATTTTAATTGAAGTAAATATCAAATCAACTATTATATAATAGCGCTCATTAGTACACCCAGCCATGCGGACTGGATGTTTAAATTCGTACATTTTCCGGTAAATTCAAAGTAAGTCCACACGATTGTACGTGAGCTAGTCACATACAGCAGTCAGCACAACAGAACCCCCTTAATTACACGAGTTTAAGGTTTGCTTTTAACTATCCTGTGCCATTTGAGAGAAGTAGTTCGGGTTACTTTGGACTTGTACGTGAGTATGGCTATTCAAAATAATCAAAAGTAAATGTAGAACTGTAATATTGGTACATTCCTGTACTTTAAATACTTAGTTCAATAAAATGAGAATGAACGAATGTACCAAGGTAAAAAGGAACATTATTATAATACATCGTATTTTTTAAGAATAACATTTGATTTATTAAACAATTTTTTATTTTTTACATACTTTTTAAGTGAGTTCTTTTACTGAGAGTTTCTCAGTATAACGTAACTGGTTTGTAGAACAATACGGCGCAACCAACCATATGTAAAATTAGCAATTATAGTATAACTAATTTAAAAATATCATTGGAACGTCGAATGAATATGAATTTTATAAAATTTAAAAGTACTTTATCTTTGATGAGTTTGGGAATATTATTGCATATCCTTTGTGTTATAAGGGCCTCTTACACTATCCCTGCATCACCCTGGAGATGTGAATTTGTTTTTATGGAGGGTTCTGCAGTAAGAGTTTTTATTGTGGAACAGTGTCTCTTGAGAAGCTTTCTAAGTAGGTTGGGTATAAAAGTATAAGAAACACTGAGAATAACAGAGATTGCACGACATCCAATTTTAAAGATTGTTAAAATAATTCTGAATCTAGGTAGACCTCTCTGCCTACCAACGGCATTCTGAAAATCAGGATTAACATCCTCGAGGAGAAAAGACCAAGAGTTTGTATCCTTTTGCATCCTACAAACTATGAGAATGAACAAGCATTCTATCCCTCGGGTCTGTAATAAAGGTTTTGTTGACATAATAAATACAATAAACACACAATAAAACTGGTAATAAATATAATTGCCTTTGACTATGTTAATGTTAGCCTCATTTTGGCTATCCTCTTTGTGACATTTTTTAAATCAACATTGAATTGAAATCACCTTTGTGGGCAGAAGTAGATTAAAAGGAAAAATGCAACTGGCAATTCATTTCATAGTGATGGTCTGTGAACCTGGGCATGGTCAACTATATTTTGGCACACCTCTATGAATGATGAAAGAAATAGATGCTTCTGCTCCTAAGTTCATAATTTTCAAACGTGATATGTTCTAACCTACTCTATTGATCTTTAAACAAGCATTAAGTATAATTTTTTCTACAAAAATGTTTTACTCATAGCGTCAAATACTTATAAATATTCCCGCGTCTCAAATTGTTTAGTATCAAGTATCAGTATTAAATATAATTAACAGGGCATCTTCTAGTATGATTATTCTTACTGAAACAAAATCATTTTGCTAATACATTTTTGTTAATTGGTTGAAATGGACATAAAACATGTTTCATTATCTTCCCATTATTTAGACTATATGTATGAGTATCGTATATCTGCTAATATATCACACTTAAAAGACTTATTTAATTTCACAAAGTCTTGTCACAAAATTTATTTATCAAGATTAGACATAAGACTTAAACACAATAATTTTCACTCACACTAAATTACATAATTTCAATGAAGTCGGTAATGCTGATAAATAAATTAAGCTTTAACTAAATTTTTAAGTTCTTTTTTGGTAATATTCCGAAAAGTCCTTGATACATACATGGAGGTATAAAAACAGGCATTAAAAACCTCCAGCCCCAGGAATTTTGAACTCTGTTAATGCTTAACATGTAAATAAAAATAGGAATGGATTTATAATTATTACCACAAATCTCCAGGTAGCTTTTTACCCAGATTGCAAGTTTACGTTATATATTTAGATATAATAAAACTAGTAAAAAAGTAAAAAATATATACAAGTATCGACCCAGATGGCACCTTGCTTACTCTAGCTCCCACTGTTACATAGTCAATGCAAGTCGTTGAAGGTTTGCATTTGCATGACAGAAGCTCGCTAGCTTACAAGACTAATTTAGACAAATTGCCTTAGAACAGGAAAAAAATGTATACAATTATTAGAATTCAAAATCATTTTATTGAATATAAATCCTGAAAACCCGTTAAAATATTTTTTTATAAGATATATTTTATACATTCGTAGATCTTAGCAACACAGATTTTGGATTGAATGGGAAAACACTACTTGATTTCAAGCTGGCAGACATAATAGGTAATGTAATTTCTGAGAATCTCTATGCTCAACTTCAAGTCTATAGTTTATTCGCTTTAAAAATAATATGCGGACAGAAATACTGATAAACAGACAGACAAACATACATACAGTAGTAATTCAATTTTTCCAGTTCCTTAATTTATACTCAGAAAATTATAAATATAACAAAATATATCTGTGGTTAATATTCTTTTCAAAATATTTGTATCTGAGAAATTATATAAACATTATTATGTATTATATTTTTAAAGCTAATTAAAATAAAAGATGTTTTATGTAACATGTTTGTAATTAAATTAACTTAAAGTAATATTTAATTTTCCAGCTATTATAAAATTCATGTATTATAAGAATGTTATGTTTTTATGTAATGTTATGTAACTAGCATTCAGTACGATATAATATGCTTAATTATGTAAATGTTACAAATGGTACAATGTGAATGTGCTGGAGTAATGGAGCATTGACTTAAAATCGAGAGAGAAATAAAAGAGAAATATATTTTTCCTTTGAACTTAAGTTGTGTCGGAACGGAAATGGAGTGCCAAACGGTGATCGATCAGATTCTCCATCAAAGGTAAAATTCGCAAGTTCCGGTTACATTGGAGTTTACATCTCTTGATGGAAAAATAAGATATCAACAGTTTAAATGCGGTTATATTGCATGCAATAATTTTACTTTTAATATACATCAAAAAACTAGAAAGTGGAAAAGTGTGATTGTTCATTATATCAACTATTTGTTTTAAAATCTTAAAACATGCTGTGAATATGTTCAGATAATTACGCCTTCTGAAATTTGATAGTGCTAAATATTACAGTAAACATCCTCTGAATCCAGACGAATAATAGAATGCATTATAAAAAATCAATACGGTAAGTTGGAGATAGTGTGAATGTGCTACCATTAGACCACATAGACCTTACATTTTACGATTCAATTATTTTGTATTTGGCTGCAGATATCGCTATGCGATTAAATAACCAAAGTAACATATCATCGGAACACTAAATACCTGTAAAACGTCTTTTATTTACATCCATTACATTTGTATACCTAGTAATAGCGGAATTAAATTTCAATAAACATTGAATCACCCTTATTATATAGCATTATTTCACTACAGCACCGCTTGTACTGAAATTTTAAATGGAAATTAAAAATAACAGACGTTTTTGAATGGTGTGGCAGTGGGCGGGGCTACAGCCGCCATCTTTGTTTAAAAAGAGTCTTCAGTACGCATCAAGCTGTAGTCACGCAGTCTTTGTCACCTTTATTTTTCTCACTCTGATTAAATAAAATGTGTACCGCAACTGGACACCCCACGTGCGTTCAGTGATAAGGTTTATGCTATAAAAATACCATAAATATATTTTAATCTATCGCCAACGGTGTGTCTGTTATGGAAATGGAATTTTGAGTAGAAGCAGAGTAAGGCTGTGGCGTATTAACTTTAAAATTTACCACACCAACGTTCATGATGATAGTCGTGTGGTTGTTCTATCCTAGTGACTGAAGATGTGATGTTGAAAATCACCAATTAATACCACAAATTCTGTTCTAGGTGGGTTCCAAAAATCTTACGGAAGATAACAAAGAACAAAGACTTACTGCATAGTTAACTTTCCTTGATGAATACGACAAACATGGAAACTAACTTCTCGATGATGTCACTACTGGTAATGAAACATAGGTGAAGCATGTCGATTGTGAAACCAAAAAGCGGTGTACGCGATGGGTGTATACACGTTTTCCAAAAATTTTCCAAGAATATGCAAAACATATTATAGCAACCGATTTTTCTTTGTTTTTTGCTTAGGTTGGGATTCTGGTTGACGAAGAAGAACAATAATTAATGCAGAGAGTTGTCGTGAACCATTGCTTAAGCTACCGCGAGCGATACAAAACATGCGTATTGAAAAATTTAGCTCAAAATTTTTGTCATTTCACGACAATGCTCATTTCCAGTCCATTCCAATCGTACACGACAAAGTCTTGGATGGTTTTGATTGGAAAGTGTTTCATCATCGGCCTTATATCCCAGACCTGGCACCGATCGAGTACTACAACTTTCCAGCGATGAAGACCTGGCTCGTATCACAGCGCTTCGATATTGACGCTTAAATTTACGAAGGCGTTAATCAGTGGTTAAGATCTCAGGCAGATATCGACTAAGCTGGAATCGAAAAACTTGTATCACGTTATAATAAATGTCTCAATTTAACGGGGATTACGTTAGATAATAAGCCTAGGAGGGTAACATTTAAATGTATATAATAAAATGTTCCTATTTCATTTCGTTAATTTTTTATGTTAAAGATTCTGTTAGTTTCTGGTTACACTCGTATTTTAGATAAAGCTACTGTTTAAATGATGATAATATGCAGAAAATTACATTAAAATAAAGAGGTAATTGAAGAGTAATCTATTATTTTAGATTACTAATAATAATTTATTTTAATATTACACACGCAAAGTGGAAAATATAATGTTGTGTTATACGGAAAACAAAAGATAATTTAATGTTTAATGTGCAATGTTAAATATTGCAAGAATCACTGCTTTTTGACTTAGTAAGGCTTGTTTGCTTTTGTTTTTTATGAATGCCCCTAATAAGTATTAATTTACAATTTAGAATTTAAATTAATGTATATTTACAGAAAAGTATTTTTATTCATGAATTAGAACTATTTATATACACTGAATGTACAGTTATTATTTTTGCATTATGTAAATAATTTTAACTATATTACATTTTATTGATTAATGGTTTTGTACTGTAAACACAATAATCGTTAAAAGTATTGCTAGATGGTAAGAGAAGTCTAACTGTAGAATTTTCAAAGTTTCCAAGTCATATTGGCTCGGTTTGGTGGGTTAAGTGTGTTTAGCAGTTAGTACTTTGTTGGTAAAGGTTCCTAAAGTAAAGAACAGTGATAGAAATTAACTTTACTATTCATTCCGGAAAATAATCTACGAAATAAAAGTTATCACTTCGTACAAATTACAAGTGTATTAATGTTTATTCTCCGTTGTATTAGGTTATTGATAATGTAGTCTACACTATTCCATCACTAGTTAATTAAATATACATAATATATACGTTTTCGCCATTTACATCAAATAATTTACTGTAATATTGTATCGAGACCTGTTTATAGAAATATAAAAATTATAAAATAAACTTTCTATTTTCATAATAGTTTGGTGTAAATCTTTGTATTTTAATATGAATAGCAATTTTTAAATAAAAAATACTATTAGTAAAAATATTCATACTGTTTAATATTATTTACTTCACACTTTATGATGGAATTATGGAAGTTTAAGCAGCCTTCAGTAACAAAATTAAAATTATCAGAGAATAGCCTGTTTCTATTAAAGAAAGTAATAAGCAGTGTATTTTGTAAACGACAGAACAAACTAATTGTTTTACAGATTCAATAACGTAATAGATGTGAAGCTACTGTACTATTTAGTTTAAACACCGCTATTACTTAAACATAATTGATTACTTAGATGACATGAGCAGTGGTAAGGGATTCGGAGCTATACAACATTTCATTACATCAGGGCAGTTCAGTAAGTTTAACGCCTCATTGTATTAGTTTACTGCTGCTCAGAACTCTCAGGAAATTAACCAATCAATATCGTGTAACACAATACACATATAACAGATCGTCATTTATCATAGTTTCTAGTGATTGGGTGGCTTATCTACCCTATCTATCTTAAACTATGTATTAAAGACCGATTTTATGTGTTTTATATTTATTTAATAATTAGTATAAAATATAAGTTAATAGTTAAGTATTATTTCATATTATATTACATTTTTTATGTTGCACTGTGCAAAATATTTCATTCATAATAGGTTTTTAAATAGCAAATTAAAATATATAGTATTCAATGAACAGGAGGTTACAAATAACTGTGCTTGAAGCATGCATTTTAATCCGTTTATTTGTATTAACGTCCAAGGTTTATGGCCGTCACAAGCAGAAGTGGTTAAATAACGTCGCATTGTAAATTATGGTAATTTATATTAACCTGTCGAAGTCATTTGGAAATAATAAAATAACAGGTTTTTTTAAACTTAAGTACCAAAACAAACTTTTTTATAGCCAGTAAACGATTTATGTTGGTATATGTAATAGGTTCAGCGTTATCAAAGTGTATAACTGGAGGGGTTGAATAATATCGTTTCTAACTTCTTTCTGTTTATCTGTCGGTATGAAGTGACCTAATATATACTTAAAACTTTACGTGAAATTTAATTGTTTAGGTGAAAATCACGTTCTATAATAATGAATTTCACTTCATGAAATTTGGGAGGGAACTACTTATACCTTCCTGAAAATTTGTTGGTAATGTAAATATTCAGTTTGAAATAACCGATTTTATAGAACACTGTATACCGATATTTGTATTTTTTTAGTAGTGATTTTGTAAAAAAAGCAGCAACAACCTAACACTTACCAATTAATATACATTTTATATGTTTGGAAGGGTTTTATTAAATTTTGATACAAAAATTTACTTTTTATATTCAGTGCTACTACTTATTTCTACTGCAAAACTGTCCTAATTGGTAATATTATTTGTGGAGTTTTATTTACTAACTTCTGTTTTTAAGATGAAGTGATGGTAAATTAAGACAATAGCTATGCTTCCAGTTCAAATAGTAATGAATGTTCTTGTCAGTTCTATAAAATCTAATCCTTAGTATCGTTTCATCCAGGATTTTGGTTGAAACTAATTGGTAATATCAACTATTTGCTAAATATTGGTGTTAAAGGAAACAGGATTTTTCCGGACATTTGCCATCGTTAAGTGAAACAAGAAAACAGTAACACTACGTTTCGAGATCTGCAATCTGATCTCTTCTTCAGGTAAAGAACTAACCTAATACATAATTACAAACTAGGTTAAAATAAACAAATCTTACTAAAGCGTTGTGGCACGCCTGAGTCAGGAATCACAACCTACATGTTGTAAGTCAACTTCACTAACACTAAAGACATGCACTTAATAATAAAAAAAAAAAAAACTATACAAAACACCAATCATTAAACTAAACTACGGAATACAGGTCACAATATGTCTTCACTCGTCTACTAACCATTTACGACTGACCAGAGGGTAGCCAATGGTAATCGTGACGGCCGGCTAAAACAAGATGGCGGAAATACAAGGGAAGGGGAACAGGAATGGGCCCTTTCGTTATTATTGGTTCATGCGAGATGAACTTCTTAAAACCATATTGTGACTCCGCATTGGTTTATTGCAAATATCCGATCCGTTTGATACTTTTGGTATTCTCTTTAGTTCATTTTTTAGAATTGGCAACCAAAGCGGCCTAATCTCGACTGATGGTTGACTGATTGGTTGGTCTGCCAATTTAATGTATGTTGCCTCAATTAATTTCCTTTTGAAGAAATGTGGTTCCCGATGTATTATGTGGGCTTCATCCCAATTCATATGATGGTCTTCGGACCAACAATGGTGTGCAATTTTCGACTTTTCTGTGAAACCCTTTCTCGTGTTTTCTTTGTGTTCTTTTATCCTTATGTTTAGTGGTCTTTTTGTCTCGCCTATGTATTCCCTATTGCAGCTACATTTTATACTGTAAACACAGTTTTTGGAATCCTGTGTGCCATTTTTTGGTTTTGTTTTTACGAGACTTTGTCTAAGAGTGTTGTGTGTTTTAAACGCGGTTCTAATGTTGTACTTTCTACCTACTCTTCTAATTTTCTCCGATAATCCCGGCACATAAGGGATTGACATAAACGCAAATTTATCACAATTCTGTTTTTCTGACTCAGGAATGATTCTTCTGGTTCGTTTGCACTTATTAATTACTAATTGAGGGTATCCATTGCTTCTGAGATCCGATTCAATTTTCTTAAATTCTTCTTTTAGTCCATCTTTATCTGAGCACAAGCTCTTTGCTCTATCAAACAACGAGTAGGCTACTCCTTCTTTGACAGATTTTTGATGGTTGGATTGATAATTTAAATATTTTCCTGTGTGTGTTATCTTTCGAAAAACAGTTGTCTTAAGGACATCCCTATCTCTTAATACACACACATCCAAAAAGGGAAGCTTGTTTTGGACTTCCACTTCCATTGTGAGGCGGATGGAAGGAGAAATACTATTAATGTGATTCAAAAAATTATTTAATTCAATGTCTCCATGAGAAAAAATAACAAAGGTATCATCCACATACCTCCACCAAATCTTCGGTTTGAACTGAGCTGAAGCCAAAGCTTTTCGCTCGAATTCCTCCAAACATAACCTTCAACACCAAAAAATAACCTTCAAACAAAGAATTGGTGTTAAAGTTGACAAAATATTGCAATACTATATACATATTTTAATCAGTTTAATATAGGAGGGTAATAAAACACTGTTTAAGTGACTATTATATAAAAACTAATCCTATACTTCAAATTTCAACTACTTCATGAACTGTGAATTGTAATAAAGATGTTTAGACAAACTTAAAGTGTGTACTTGTTTTGAAGTAAGAGATAATTTAGTCATTAAATGAAAATTTAGACGTAATCTAGACTAATGGAAGTTGACACTGCAGAGCCGTCTCCAGGCATGTTTAATTAGCCCTAACGACGTTACGTAAAGAGGATTTACTAACCTGCAGTCTTGTAGCAGTTGTAACCACAATAAACTTGTCATAACGTATAAAATTTCCATTACAATAAAATCGTTAAAACTAATGCTTCCTTAACGATTCATGGAAGCATGCATCTTCACAATAAAACCATACTTTATATGTTTTTGGTCATTGATCAGTTGACAAATTCAATTATATTATAATTTTGATTACAAATATAATAGCAGAATTTATTAATGATTTGGAAGCAACCAATATTCATATAATTAAATCTTTTTTAACTACTGATTTTTATTAGAAATTTCAGTTCCATTTTTCCGCTTAAGAAGCCGTCATGTGTTACACACTATATCGTCATAATTTCTATGTGTATATGAAGCTATGAACACAGAAACTTTTATCTTAACTAGTAATTGGGAAATATTATACAATAACAATTTTGGAATTTACACTTATAAAACATATTGTTTCCATTTTATATATATAACATAGACAAAATAATACAAAATGTTATAATGATGTATGTTCTTGCCACCGTTTCCGATAAAATTATAAATTGTACTTAAGATACTTACGTGCTTAAGAACGAAATTATAAATGGCGCGTAGATATTCTACTGTTATAAAACAACGCATTCTAGGGTAATAAATTATTTTATAACCAATAGTAATTTACTGAAAATTTAAACTCATATTAAGTTTTATATTACAGTAAAATAATAATTTGTTTCACACATTCTGAAAATTCTCTCTGAATATGTCACTGTTAGCTTTATTAAATGTTACGTATAGAACAATACATCAGAACAATGTAAGTCGTATTGAGACTATTTTTCCATATTTAACAATCCAACTTCATTTTTAAAGTTAATTTAGAAAAAAAATAGATTTTATACAAAGGAAATGAAAAATGTAGGTATTTGTATTAAGACACAATGCAGAGTCCATTTATAGTGGAGTTAAATGTTATTATCCAGGATTTTTTATATTTTATTCTCTGATTTATACATTCAAAGGACGGTTACTATGTTTTAGAAGAAGTCATTATCTTAACAAAGTTACTGTTTAGCTTTTAAAATAAATAATTTATATAATGAGCAAAAATAAACTCGTATACATAGAGAATAATAAACTTTTTCCAATGTATATTCATAATTATAAAATATTGTAATTATTGAAAGCAATGTAACTGAGCTCAACCAGTTGATAATTAACTTTTAATACTTTAAATATAAACCCGATGTAAACTCCAATGTAACTGCAACTTGTAAATTTTGCCTTTGATGGAGAACCTGTGATCGATCACTGTTTTGCACACGATTTCCGTTCCAGCACGACGTAAGATTGAAGTAAAAATATAGCTGTTTTATTCATCTGCCAATTTACGTGCAAAGTTTTGTTTAATGACAAAATTTACTCTTACCTCAAAGTAATATTACTCAATTTAAATAAAAAATGTCTTACACAATTTACAATTTAAAAGCTACTTACGAATTAAATTATTTAAAACAGTTTTTATACAACGTGACGAGAAGGGTGTTATACACACAGAAATAAACTGATTGAAATGCGAAAACAATATTTAAATAAAATTTCATACTGTGTGTGAACGTAATAACTTGCAACACCTTAATTTATCAAGTTATTGATTAAGCAAAAGTTTCAACATGAAACTTGATTAACCGATTACAAGGTTTGATTTTATGGAACTGACAAGAAAATTAATTAGTAGATGGAACTAAAATATACCTATCTTCTTACTTTGTTCATCACTTTACCTGAAAAAGCAAATTCTGCAGATATATCTCTACAAATAATATTGTAAATTAGAGCCGTTTTATTAGAGAACTAAGGTACATGGAAGCACTGTAAATTACATATCATTTTGAAGCGATTCATCATACCACATCTACATGAACACAATCTCTTGGTAAAAACATAAATTTATAACATTCATATCAAGAGGAAAGTGGCAAGTTGTATGTAGTTTTTTTATAATAAAATAAAGAAAAAGTCAATAATTACAATAAAAACTAGAGTATTCAGAATTAAAATTTATATTGATATTATCGATTCTTCGAGTTCAGTTATTATCATTCGAGACCCTATAATTTGTTGATGCACCAACAATAAATTCTACTTACACATAATTACTGACCATCATAATATTTTAATATTTAGTATTGATTCTTATAATTGAGTTATAAATGATAAGTTTATTGTAATTATACAAATTTAGTAATACAGTTTAGAATAAAGTGACAGTTAATTACAATATGATTAACAAGATTGTAAAATATAAAAAATGAGTCATATAGACTTTTCTTTACCGTATTTTCCATTGCACATTCAATGTTTTAAATCGTATTCCTCAGCTATTAAAAACTCTTGTTATTTGTCGTGTTTATCTTACAGACTCTGATGCAAGGTTGTTTTAATTATTTTCTAAGCAGCACAATACAAGATCAAAACCGTATTTATACCGGTGAATAAATAAACAAAACATAAAAATTTATAACTATATGAGTAATAATTTTATATCCGCTTCATAGCCTATCCATTAGCTACAAATTACTAGTGTTACAGTGTTATTAGTACTGGATACTGGATCATAGGGTAGAGATTACTTAATTTCCTGTGAGTGGGATGAGTTCTGAGCAGTTGTAAGCTAATAAGCCGAGACGTTAAACTGATTGAGTTGTACTAGTGTTATTGAAATCTCTACTACTCATAAACCCTTACTTATTGCAAATCTCTAATCAGTTATAGTTCACAATAATTGAAATTGGGTGTTGATTAATTTTTATTACTGTTGTAAAATTCTTTTTCTTATGTTTATTTTACAGCCCTTTGAGGGAATATCGGACATGAAACATAGTAAAAATAAAAATCAATGCCATTTTTACTACATTTATCATTTCTATAAAACGAAAAAGTTTCAGAAAAAGTATATTATGACACTTAACCATGCACATACAAACACTTTCATAATGAATAAATTTTTATATAAAATTATCTGCTTCCCACGGCTTTCCACGCTTTCATAAGCTTTGCCCGTGTGTAAGCGTTTCTAGTTCAAGTAAATTATACTTCAAACGCCGATGTAGAGTTTGCCATATTGCACATATTAAGAAATTCTTTCAAAAGTGTACATTTATAACCTTACATGTAATTACAGGTACCTTAATTTAATGTGGTCTAACACCCAAACTTTGATTACAAACTTACGTTTAAAGGCAAATTTACGTAATTACTTAGCGCCTTCCAATAATGTATGGCTATTTAATATACGTAACAGTCTCTTTATTGCAGTTTATAGCGTGCAGGGGCTTTGAAAAATGTTATCTTATCCAGTCGGTTAAAGGTTCAATGGACCTTTATTTTGAAATCCTTTTCTATAATTTTTATCTATTAGTGTAAGAGTAAAACTTTTACTAAATAGTTATTTTTAATATATCACCCTGGATTACATGTTTAGAAATCTAAAAGCAATATCCTGACTGAAAAATGCAACCTATATGCGTTTTAGTGTTCGTCGACGTAACTATTGCAAAGTGAAGTGTAAGGAAGTGTAAGGAATATGACATCTATTTCATCGTATATAGACACTTCAAGGCCGAGTAACTACGTAGTAGGCATTTGGATTGGGGCATTCATATAGCCATCTCAGTATTTATCTCAAATAATCTATCATGTGAGGTTAATATGTGTTAGTATTTAATAAACAATTTTATAGAGACCTGCCGATTGCAAGTGTGTGTGTGAGGGGGCGATGGGGTGGTGACGGGGGGTGGTTGCGTATGCGATTTAACACGTAGTTGGGAACGCGATAACTGCCGTACCTTTTTAAACATGCAAACTTAACTTGCTGCAAAAGCAGTACTTGCACATAATTTTGATGAGTTCGTTAGTCATTTTTAATCTATGAAAAATTTCAAGATGCGTCTAAAATAAAGCAATAAAACAAACAAAATACAACATTCGAGCAAATACGTCACTCAACTAGTTATCAATAAACCCTAAATATTATATAATACATATTTTGACAATCTATACAGTTGTTTTTAGTAAATTGTGTTGTAATTTAAACTTTTTACAGCTATTAACGTTTCAAAATGAGTGTCATTTGAAGTTTGGAAAGAGAATAATTATGTATCAGTTACGCATTATTGCATTAAACAAAAGTGTCTTAGAATTCTTAGGCCATTAAAATAATGATTGATTGACTTGTGCTTTTATAGAATCTATGGTTTCCATATAAAGGATGTACAAATTCGTAACTAGTATACAACTTTGTGGGAATAATTGTGAATACTAAAGCAAGCTACCAATTTTATTAATAATTTGACTTAAATAAGTAGATAGAAAGTACTTATATATATATAGCTTAGAATTGATCTTTAGCCTCTCTTAAAATAAGACCAACGTTTTGAGTTTACAAAGTTCTGTAAACTCTGGCTTTTATTTCTTATGTAAATGAGATAGCGATCTATACTTTTCACAATTTTTTAAGTTTTTTTTAAATGAGAGGACACTTGCGTGGGGTTTACATTTAAATTGTTACCTTCCACCTAAAATCCGCATTTTTGTGGGACACAAAAATTTTTCGTAATCACCAAATGAAACTTCCCTTCACCAGTGAACCACTATTGGAGCGTTTTTAAAGCTGGGTTATTTTTTATTAAAACCTAAATTAAGTGAAATTTTTTAGAAATAAATATTGGGATTTAATTTTAATTAGATTGTGAAATGTTAGGATAAATACGAATATGTAATCCTTTGGCAAGTTAGTGCTGGTAACTTTAAATTATTAGGAAGGCGGTTCACTGCCCTTTATTGATAAGAACTTGTATTGGGTACTTCAGTTACGTCGGATCTAAGAGGGCTATTGTTTCTGAAGTTGGATACAGCTGGGGCAATGAGAGAACGCCGCGGATGTCCGCGGAAAACTTTATTATTTTATTTCAGAAGAGAGCTCTGATTTTTAATTTGATATATTTGACTGAAATTTTTATTTCTTTCTAAAGGACCTTTTTAAAATTACTAAATGGTTTGTCAATTCTTTTGTGGAAAACAGAGAGTGATAAAATTGTGAAGCATTGAACTATTTAATTTGCCATTTTAAATAAGTCCATTATTTTAATTTAGAAATGTGATTTTTATTTTAGCCAAACCAGAAATATTTAATAGTTAAAAATTTAGTAGTAATTTTTACTAAATATACACTCGAAGCTTACTAATAAAAAAATATTTTATATCGTCTTGGATGTCTGAATGATACTTTTATTCATAATATTCTGGAATATTAATATCTGTAATCCAAGTCGTTATAACTATCCAAAGAATATATCTTTATATACAGTATATAAAAATATAGAGGGGTGGTCCTGACCTTGTATATGAGTTTACATTTAAGGATCCGAAATGATCTAACCTTCAGATACTTCTCCAATCTATGAAACTTAAGTGGGACTAATCTGGGCTAGTCCTTTTAGTTTAGTAATTTTTTTTAATATGTTCGTTTGTTTCAAAAAATCGTTAGAAATACATAAACAGGAACATATAAATAGTTTAAAGCGTTGTAACTTCCTTCTCATTGAACTTGTTTAGAAAGCGGTAACGCTACATTGTGCTTTCAATAGAAAGAGTCCGGTTATTTCCAATACTCGGTCGGTTTATACTTAGAGTTAGAAAGCTACACAAGTGGGTTCGCAATGATTAGTTATTTATGCAACGATGGTTTTATTTTTAAACGAATTTAATTAGACTTCTAAGGCACGCCAAAATTACACCCCAGGTAAAAAACTTCCAAAAGGATAAAACATTTACCACGTATTGATATTTGTCATGTTATAGCAACTTATTGTAGGAAACAATCTTAAAAAATTTTGATTTTTTAACCTTTATCGAACCAATAATAAAAAAAATAATTTTTAAAATGTTTGGTATTCTTTAAATTTGATACATAATATTCGAAAGAACGGTTTTCAAATATATCGTGCTCTTTTAACACGACTTGTTCGATTTTATTAATGAATATCAGTGATAGTAGTAGTAGTAATTCACATAATTTATTTCTCTAAGACTAAGTGTAAAAGTGTGCTACAGTTTAAACCGAAATTGAACTGATAATCAGTTAGACGATAAAGATCTTTATCTTAGTGTCCACTTAATGCTATTTAAATAAAGTAATAATGTCATTATAAAGTACGAAAGAATAATACTTCGAATTTTGGTAAGTAAGAGAATGAATTAATAACTGCGTAGTTGTATTAATGTAAAATGTGTTACACTTGCCGTGCCAGTAAACTCATACAGTGGTACTGGTGTAATGTCATGGATTATAGAGTTGTAATGATCAATTTAACGGGATTGAGAGCTGTACAGAACTCCGTTACAATAGGACAGTTTCAGTCAGTTTACCACCTCATTGTATTAGTTAACCGCTGTTTGGAACTCACCTAACTGTCTGGAAATCAACCAGTCAATATCCTGTAATCAAATATCCATGTAAAATATGCTCAATATTTTAGTTTGAAAGGAACGGATGTTCCATATATTTTATATTTTACTATTCAATGATAAATTATTCCCCTTTTTTGTTATGTTAATTTAATAACCGGTAAAAATATGCGTGAACTGTTAAAGAATGTATATATTTTTATTTCATAATTAGATATTATGAAAAAATTTAAAAAACTACTATGTAACTATTACTAAAGAATTACAAAAAATAAAATAGTGATTTAAAGCAAACTTACATCACCGTCCAAAATTACGAATAAAACACGTTACAGTTGTTATAAATTATGAGTTATAAGGTTGACCTAAATGTAATAATTGCTAGAACCACTAAAAGACATAATTTACCATTATTTAAAACAAAATTCTTTAGTAATATTAAAGAGATACTATTAAAATATGCAAAAGAAAACTTTAGAAAAATACAAGTAAAATAATGCCATATGGATAATAAAACTAAGTTAATTAGATGAAAAAAATATCTAAAAAACCCTGTAAATTTTGAGGATACCTATATAAAAATATTTGTTTAGGAAACTCTGAATTCCAATTAGTGAAAACTATGATATCAACGCCAAAAATACCTTAAAACTTTGGACAACAGTGAGACGAAGGAATTGATTTCAAAATAATTTTTAAAAGGAGAAAGAGACGCTCCTGGACAATGGACAGAGAGACTGGACCACGCGAAGTGTCCACCAATGAGAGACGGCCGTTAAATTGAACAATAGGTACAAAGTTCACTTGGATATGCTTACCAGTATTGATTTTGGCATATGAATGAACTAAACTGTTTCAAAAGTTATCAACGAGTCTTCCCTTAAATATTAAAACCAACCCTTCTTTACTGTATATACTACAAATAATATACAATATTCATTGCCTATTTACTAAAGTATTTTTTCAAAGGAAGTCTGTTTTTGCACATTTGAATAAAGGTATTTGCCTTAGTGATTAATAGTTGGTGTCCTAAACCTTGGATCCAATAGAAACAGAAAAACATGTTTATGTTAATTCTATCATATCAAAAGACAGTAAAAATATTAACATATGAACATTAAAGTTGAAACTAAAAACCAGTCAATTGTTTCGCAAGCACTGCGCTTTATATCATTATGGGTAGGAATAGGGGAGGCCGTCCTATAGTGCTATTTACTGTTGTTATAGTAAGATTTATGTGGTTTCGTATTTCTGTCAAATACAGAAACACCCTTGTTAAAACTGTTAAAAGTAGTTCAAAGTACATGTATAGGGCATTGGTTTCAAAATAAAAGCTACATATGCTCAATAAAAATATCTTTGCAATAGATATTCATGAATAATACTCGTGTATAATGATATGTATATATATATATATATATATATATATATATATATATATATATATATAAATTATTTGTGAGACGTAGTTCTAATATAACTGTTGGAAACACATTAATCGATGACCTCTTAACCGATAGCAACCATAATTAAGTACGTATTAAGGAAACATGCCCTCGTAAATCGTAGCACCCGTAAGCATATACTATCTTGTCATTAACTTCATTCGTAATATCCTAATATTTATTTAAAAACTTCATGTTAAGAAACGACAAGTTTTACTTATGTACTTACTCAAATTAATTTCTACAGGTTTAGAAGTTGGAAACCTGCAATGAAGTATTTTTATGTATTGCATTTAAAATACATTCGCCTGTTTCTCAATATTGCTAAATTAATATCTTAAAATATATTGAATATAATGTTCATTACTGTACAGGAAGCGTCTGAGAAAAGAAATAAATTTTAAATCTTAACTAAATTTACATACTCACGTCATCAAAATCACCTCTCTCTCTCTCTCTCTCTCTCTCTCTCTCTCTCTCTCTCTCTCTCTCTCTCTCTCTCTCTCTCTCTCTCTCTCTCTCTCTCTCTCTCTCTCTCTCTCTCTCTCTCTCTCTCTCTCTCTCTCTCTCTCTCTCTCTCTCTCTCTCTCTCTCTCTCACTCTCTCTCTCACTCTCTCTCTCTCTCTCTCCCTCTCTCTCTCTCTCTGTGTGTATGTGTGTGTGAGTGTGTGTGTGTGTGTGAAGTCAAATAATCATCATTAACAAAAGACTCTAAAATTTTACCATGTAAGGGAATCTTTGAATAAATTAATCTGTGAATATTATATACTTAATTGTAATTAGACATGTTTCTAATAGATTCCATTAGTGACATAAAAATTAATTTTACAGACAGATTTTATTACATTAAAAATAGCCTTTTTTAAATTTATTTGCAATAATAATTTTACATACAATGTAACAATTAATATACAGAGTAGTAATAATGTATTACAATATTAATATATAAATTAGAAAAGACGTATTATTTATATAATTGTAATAAATCTGTTTAAATCTAACTTTACTGATATATTTTGTTTAGTGCATATCACACAATCGTTAATAGTAAGTATATTTTAGTGCATTGAATAGGAAAAATATAAAATGTATTATTAAAGTAATTGAAAGTCACACAAAAATTGAAATACCTCTATTAGATACTAAAAGTCCAACCTTTTATTTCGGCACTTCCGTTTAAAATTTTAAGAGAAAAAGATAGTAAAGTTACGTTCAACACTGTTCTTTACTTTAAGAAACCTCACCGACAAAGTACTAACTTAACTAACAAAACTTAACTCACCAACAGAGCAAATACGACCTGGCAAGTTTAAGACATCAAGAGCTAAACCTACACTACGATCAAGCTATGCAATTCTTTTAACAATTATTTAAATTATTAATCTTTGACCATCTAGAATATGACACCTTAAACAAATTAATCTTTGCTATAAAATGATAAAAACATACATTATTCGATGTAAAACGTTTTTATTTCTAAGTGAAGGTGTTCCTCTAAATGTGTACTTAATAGGTATTTGGAAAATTTTTTTTAAAAATTAATAGGCAAACAGATTTCTTTGTTTATTACGGTATATTTTACCGTAAAAAAATTAGAAATTCTGAGCAAACAAGTGGTTGTTACAAGGAGATTTGTGCATTGTTTGATGAGGCTATACGATTTCCAAATATTTATTTAAATTTAACTATCCATAGAACATTTACAGAAATTTCTTGAAAGCTAACTGTTTAACTAAAAATACTTACCCGTAACACCGGTTGCCCAAAAAATTTAAAACATCACATCTTAGATGCACCGATCAGAATTCCAATGCATATTCATAATTGCATCTTAGCAAAAGTAACAAAACTTTGAACGCATAAATTATTCGTCATCAAAAGTTGCCCTGTGTACGGTAATGTGTAATTATTAATGTGTGTAAAACTAGTTTACTTTATATTTGTGTACCTATAAATTATTTAAAAATTTCTTCCATTTACCCCGATAATTTAACAATAATAAAATTAAATGTTGTAGTCCTTTTGAGGTAATGTTTTTATATACAGAGTTAAATCCTTGCAGCAGTATCTACCTATTAATGTATACAAGTGATTATTACACTTGTAATAACATATTCACAATAATAATAATTATCATAATCCATAATACTAACATTATTCATTGCACAGTTTTATTTATGTAAAACATGTACTTGAACTTTACTGGTTAATAAGCTCAAACGTTGTTATTGATGAAATTACATGGATTAGAGTTAAAATGAACAATTATACGGGATTCAGGGCTGTACAGAACTCAATAACAATAGAACAGTTCAGCCAGTTTACCACTTCAGTGTATTAGTTTAATGCCGTTCAGAACTCATGCCATTCTCAGGACATTAACTAATCAATATCCTATAATACAATACCTTTGTAAATAACTGTTAGTTATCTCATTTTATTGAATAGATTATCAATATTTATAAAATAAAATGTATTTGTTTTATGTTTATTTAATGCTTAACAAACAATTAAAAGTAAATATTTGGGGAATATGTAAATTTTAATTAAAAAATTAGCGTTTGTTTAGAACTGTGATTCTTCTCAATTAGTTAAAACCTAGGCTTTGCAAGAAAACTCACACAAATATACCATAAAATAAATATGACAAACTAGCACAAAACATAGATGTCGTTGCGTAAGCCGATTTAAACATTTATTAAGATAGAGAATCACGCTCAGAACTCCAAGTGATTTAATACACAACTACTCAAAATTGGTAACTAGTCGCTTTGATGTTGCTAGTACCCTGGCAAATACAAACAACTAACAAAAAACACGACGCAAAAAAACACATTGCATAATTAGAAATAAATTTTCATTATAATAAATGAATTTTAATTATAAAGTTTACTATATTGGTTAAATCAAAGTAAAAATGCATTTTACCAAACAATTATATTACTCGTTTATCAAGGAGCATTTAATATATTTAAAAATTATTTATTTAGCTTTATTTACAGATTTCTGCTTTTCATCTAAAATGGAAGCTTTCTACATAATAGCAATTTCAAATTGAAATTCTAATTGCATTACAATTACTTTCACATAATATAAACCTTAATATCGTTTTAACTGAGTTTTAAAGTAAAAGTCAGATTTGGAACAAAATGCATCTGTTATAATTTCTACTATACTTATTTGTTTGACGTTATGATATTCTGCTTAACATATAGGCTTATGGATTTATAAATTCACGTCACTTAATTTAATTTTATATTTATGTCGAAGTTACTGTCGTATAAATATACACACTAAATCTGTGTAATAAATTAAAGCATCAGGATATTTATGGGAAACATGATAATTTAATAGGCAATCCTGACTAATTAAGGTGAAACTGCAACACCGTGTCTACAGCCAACTTTAGTTAGCACTAATGGTGTTTCGTAAAAACGACTTACGACCGTGTAGATTCTTGAAGCATTCGTCACCACAATAAAGTTGTCATAGGATTCTTAGGTATTAAATTAATATCAATAATATGTAGTTAAGGTTATATTCAGTACATAACAGTAATATTTGAAACCAATAATGAAAAATTTTTTATTTTTTTACTAACAAGAAGTATACAGTTTAGGTTTTTTTGATATGATTATAAACTAGCCTGTCCTCCTGGGAAGACAATATGATTTATACAAGAGGCCGTTTGATAATTGTGGTGACATCTTCTCTCAACAAATTGTTTTGCCTGATTTCTGCTAGGAGGAAACCCATTACAAAATCCTTTAAACGGGTATGATTGTCACTTATCGTTTATCAGATATTTTTAAATGTAGTTTTTGTATATTTATAAGATTTCAATTTCCAAATTTAAATATATAGTTTTAATATAAGTTCCGATTTAATCCTTGAAATTACTTCTCATAATCTAATAATTATGTGCAAATAATGTAACTGCCGTCGCTGAGTCTACATAAAAAATCAAAATCTACGGCTCACTTGAATATTGCGACATATTGAGGAAATATGGACAGACAAAAATAATTCAAAAACGAAATCATGTCAGACAAATAAATGAAAGGCTTTAATGATGCTTAGTTGAATCCCATTGCTGGAAATGGACCATTATGAAAGTTATTCTTTTATAAGTAGAAATTCATTTTCATCAATTAATTTATACCTATAGAAGAGATTTTACTAGAGATTTCTTGTTACATGACACATTAACATTGCTGTTAACTACATTGGAACTAATTGTCATCCAAAAATTAAATTAAAATGTATACACTGAATCAAAATTATGATTTCATGTGTGTGTTAAAGAGGATAATAATAAAACATGTATGTCTCTAAACGTCAAATTTTGGTAGACGATGTTATCTCTTTGAAAGGAAAAATCAGAATCTGTAGGTCTTGCAACTAATAAAAGGTGGACTGTAGTGGGGTTTTTTCAGGGACCTTCTTAATTATGTTTAAGGGAAATAAGACACATTTCATGTACATATCTAATTTATTTCAATTCACCAGCCCTATGAAATAAAGAAGGAGGATGAGTTGCAGGCAACGCAATTCATTTAAACAATTGATTTTAATTTCATAATAGCAGACCTGTAAGTAATAAAAATATAATTGAAATGTTACACTATAAGCCCAACTGGGATTGAATGCGATTGTAAGGTTAACCAAATCACGAACTTAGTTTGTTAGACTAGTTATTTTGAACAATATTCTTTGCGTTATATAGTGGCAGGAGTTTTATAATATAAACACATAAATACAACTGGCAGGTTTTAAATTGTAAATTCTGAAAGAGAAGGGATTAAAGCTAGTCATATTTTCCTATTTAATGCAATAGTCGTTTTCCTTTGAATTACACAGCAATAAATGTCTAAAGTTTGCTCTTACTTTAAAAAAGGTGATTTATATTTAGAATGTAATATTATACCATAAATTCTATTGCATCTAGAGCACTATGTTTTCGATTTAGTAGCAACTTTCTTAAATTAGTCTTGTAGGCCGGCAAGCCTCTGTCATGCAAATGAAAACCTTTACCGACTCGCATTGAATATTTAACAGGCGGAACTGGCGAACTGAGGTGCGATTGGTTGCGAGAAATAGACAGAGTTTTCAAATGTTTTTAGTTACTGTAATTTGAGATATATAATGTGGACTAAAAATCTAGACAGTATCCATCCTATCGCTTTATTTTAATACTCATACAACTAATATTCTGCTCAAGTATTTATTATTCGTTAGCAACACGTATTGAGAATTTAATTTGTCTGTCCGCACGATGACTTAAAAATTAACCGAAATGTAGACTTTAAATTATTGATTACGCCTAAATATTATAGGAAACACTAAGTATGATGATGATGTCACTCTAAGGGGTTTACCTTATCATTAACTATTATTTTTACACTGATCTAATAGTTAAGGGTTTAAAAAACGTAAATAAATTTCGAACATGTCTCAAATTAATACGTTCCACTTATGTATATATATATATATATATATATATATATATATATATATATATATATATAATGCAAAGTGGAAATTTAATGTTAAAATTTTGTGAAAATATACTATTTCAACACTTTCGTAGAAAACTCCGGTGAGGTATTGGGGTTACTGCAACGAAAGAGTTACACTGCAATGGAATTTTACAGAATTTTAATTTAGGATGGAACTTCATTTGTAAAAAGGCAAGAATTTGTTCATAGAACCTGTGTAACCATTGAGTTTGGCAGATCTTAATTAAAGACTATGTCTGATTAGGTGGGCATAATTGAGCTTTTCCAACCGGCGTTGCTGTCGTAACGTTGCTTATCTGTTCGATGTGTGTTTGCTTATCAATCTAGAGGAAATCTCTAGATGCAACTTAAGCGAAACCTGTTACACGATGAGGTGAATTCCTACATTTATTAAATCATACATAATTAATAATACAGATTAGGTTATTTCCAATGTACCCTTGTAAAATTATTTGTATGTAAGTAAATATACGTTTCTATAAACTTTCTTTAAAAGTGCATAAGGTACAAAGTCCTTTATGAATTTAAAATTAGTATTTAAATTAGATTACAACATCAATCTAACATCAAGCATCCTTAACCTCTATGACAAGAAAGATAACCATTAAATAACTGTTAATACGTCTTGTAAATTTTTATATTAATTCATTGAAATTTCAAAACATACTTATGATAAGAGAATTATTTAGGCTTAAAACATAGAAATCATTGCAATGAACAGTCTCACAGTATTAGACAAAAGCAAATATCGAGGCTTTGGGTAGTTTCCGTCAGGCATATATAGTGACAGTGAACCTCTACATTTCAATTTGACGGAACATATTGCCATGTTGGTCTGACTGAGTGGTTCTGTGATTTCCACCTCCAAGGTTCGTCAGCCAATCTGCCTCTGTGATGCAAATTTGCCTCTGCACCTCAATCTCTGTTGCTCAGCTAATTTTCTGATTTGAAAACATACAAGTACATGGTTAATAGGTATGCTATAATGCTGAGCACGATAAAATAAAAAGAGGTTGAACACTATTTACTGTAGTACTGTATCTTAAAATTAAAACCATATAGACAAATAATATGTAATTATATATGATCAAGAAAGTATATACAATAATACTAGAATCGTTTATATGTAAAAGAAAATATAATTATAATGTTAATCATGTTATAGGTTATGTTCATATCCATACTATTTTCCACTAATTCAATGACCACGATTAAGGATTTCAGGTAACGATGATCACATTTGTTTTAGGACAGGATATTATTATCGATATGTACAACAACATAATCGTTTATATCGATGGGCAGTGTTGCTTACGTCACATGCCGTTCACGAGGTGATACGAGTGGGTACCAACTGTGGGAAATGAACAAAATATTATTTCAATAAATGTGTGTTGAAAATTCAATATTTTCCTCCTAGTTCAAGTCGGGCCTGATATTGACGTGACTGTAACGAGCCATAAGATCTATAAATTTCATAGTCCATATTCAGCAACAAATCTAATATTCGGAGCTTTATTTTTGTAATATATACAGTTACAAAAACATGAGTTCCATTGAAAATAACGTCTAGGAACATGTGTTCCGAAAGTCCCTCCATACATGTGCAGGATAATTATATGATAGAAGTAGGAAAGTGACACCTGACATAGGAAGCGACTCCCATCACGCTTTTGCTGGCGGTTGTTGCTATGATCGGTGACCTTGTTGCTAGGTTTTAGCTAAGTTTTAGAAATTAGTGTGATGTCGATATGAAGGAAATTAAACATTGAACGAAATTCATAGATATGGGCACACAGTAACTGAGCATTAACGTGTGTTGCCATAGAAAATGTATTATATGGCGCGAGAGAGCGGCAGACTAAAAGGCGGAAATTCACCCTGGTCCGAGGATTTGATACAGGAGAACAAATCATGTCTTTGAGCCGACTTTTCGCCACCTCCGAATAGCGAATATTGGCAGAATCCCACCATGAGATATATATCCCGACAGAGATATATGAAAATGGAAGAGGTTCCTCGCTTGTCTTTACCTTTAATCTAAAGGTACGGAGATCCTGGCGTCGTTTATAATGTTCTATGACAACACACCACCCCTGGAGTCGACCACCTAACTTTTCCAGACTTCCGTTCAGTGTGCCCACTTGATCTTCAGCTTACCCACTACGTCGTTGCCGGAAAGCATCTCCACCCGCATAGCTCTTCGATCACAATAAATAGCTCGTGAGTGATACGGAACACAAGCTGCTCAAAATATCACCAAAAGAAAGATGATTACTGACAAGCTCGGCGATGACAGTGGCAATAACTTTGGCAGTCTTTTCAGTCCCAGTGGGAAATATTGTTATTTTGGAGCAGCGTGGGAGAAATTATGTAGATAAGGAGCAGCGCGCTCTTATTATGAGCTCCGCCAGAGAACGATACAGTCTCACCTCTAAACCAGAACCTCAACTGTAACGGGGACAGAAAAGTTAAATAATTTATATATTAATAAAATATTTAAAAAACATAATTTCATTCTTACAGGCCTTATTAAATAAGTACAAAAGTGTCAGTATTAATATTTCTTTCTATTTTACGTACTTCTGTATCGTCGTACTTCATTAAATAAAATATGTAATAACAATTTCACGGAAAGAAGAAGAAAACACAGAATCAACCTACACACTCGTCTACTCATCCTGTCCTACGTGTGATCTCTATTGCATCATAATGAATATTTTGGAAATTATTTGTTTTATTTTAAATTATGGTAAGAGAAACGTGTTATATCAATTGAATAACATCCCATTTAACGTTTTGAGTTAACGTTTTTAGAGGACAGTAATTAATTAATAGTATTTTGCATGAAGCAAAACTAAATGGTACAATTAGACTCTTAATTTATACGGTTTTTAGTCACAAAGTAATTCCATTAAGTGAAAGGTCAACCTTTTCATGTTTATCTTTCTATTCATGAAATAAATACAGCTTGTAAAGTCCAATGTACTCTGAAGTTGAAAGTTTTATATTTGATTCAGAATGTAATGGATCACTGTTTGTCATTAAATGTAGGTTTCGGTACTACGTATTTTAAAGGGAAATTATACTCTTTGCATTGTTTCTCCTTAGATAAAGGCTTGGATTTTGTACTATACTTAAGATGTGTTGATCTGTTCATCCCGTTTACGAAATATGAACGTTGTAGAGTATTAAAATATATTTACTTTACAAATCATAGCAAAAACGATAGTGAATATCTTGGAAATTATGTCGCAATAAAGATCACACGTTGGAGGGGATGGGTAGACGAGTGTGTAGATAGATTCTGTATTTTCTTATTCTTTCCGTGAAATTGTTATTACATATTTTATTTAAAGTGATAAAAGATATATTAATCAATCATATAATATTGTATATATGGTTATAGGCCCAAGCAATGACCCCTTTTTGTTGTTATTGTCATAAAAAGTTGAAATTTAAAAATTGGGTCACTTTAATTTAGATGCACCAGTTATTTTATGGCTACTTTTAAACTTTGGTGTAATATTTTATCCTAAAATGCACTTAAACACATTATGTTTTCATCTTTTGAACATAACATTTGATTGAATATTAATATCATTTATCAATTTACTTCCATGTAGTATTAAAATTAAAAAATCTTAATAAAATTATTATTATACAAAGAAAGAAATTTACTTCACCGAATCAAAACTCTTAGAGCTTAGCTTGCTGGTAAGGGGATTAAATGTAAAAGTTGGCACGTTGACGGCCGGTGCTTGTTACTTATTCATAGGCTTCACGCTCTCGACATTATTCTGCTTGGTTACAGATTGATCTGTCCCTCTACACTTCGGTTTACTTTTATAACGGTCATGATCAAGCATTTTGTCTATGCAGGTTTGCCTGTTTATAATGAGATACAAACGAACATATAATAAATATTAGTTTTATTATTATGAGTAGTTTAGTATATCTCGGCTAGGAGTAATTGAAGTTTTTAACACGTTGGTTGGAAACTAGGAGTAATGTCAACGTAGTTACACGATAACTTCCTTACTGATGACAATGGAGGATTAAAATCTCAATAAATACTATTATTTACATCTTATGATAAAATTTTTACATCCTTTTAATGCTAATAAATATTAAAATAGTTTTCATAAAAATATACATTATCAAACATTCGATCATACACATACCTATTTAACTATTTTTGGATATACAGTATCTTGCCTCAAGAGATATTCATTTGTTTTCGGTTTTAAGTTGAGTATCACCAGGTCCCAAAATATGATGCTGTATGCGTTATGGTACTTAGGCTACTGGTTTTACTATATCGCGAGTTAATATATTATATTTTGAGTTCAGCTTACCTAAAAATTCGGTAATTATCCTACTATAGTCATATCATAGTCACAACACAGGATGTGAGGTAATTATTGACATACTAGAAGTTGGGACTCTGGATAGTTTATAATTGTTGAGGTAACTCATCACCAAGTTTGACAGCGAAGCAGTTATCTATGACATGCTGAGCTTACACAGGGTTATACACACTTCACACAAACACTAGAATAATGTCAGAAATTTTTTATCATAAAACAATTTCTTCCAGCTTCATTGGAAAACAGTTTGATTGCAAATGACACTGTAATCTAAACGTTTAAAAATAAAGATGAACTGTAAGATTAGATACATGACTAGCGCAACATTGATGGCACAATAACCATAAATTTAGGCTTTTTAATATAATCATAACAATGTTATACAATCTGTACCCCCATTCCTTTTTCTTATAATTAACTTATAATTTTGAATAATGAACAAATACAAGTTACGTAATATATGTAATCAGATTGATCGATTAAAGTTTCACACCTTTGCTAAAATGCTATTTGGTTCATTTAAAATTATTAAAATTTCTATTTAAACGAACAGATTTGCCTAAACTATATCCATGTACAGGATTTATAGCAAATGGTATTTGAAAATTATAAACATACACATACTCTCTTTTTTATTTTTTTTATAAAAAGGAGAAGCCAATCCCCTTTTATCCCTTATTTTGCCCGTCCTCATGAGCCACTGGCTTGTGCAAGGGTCTTATCAAACAGAATAAGGAGGAGAGTCGTCACAGTACGAGGTTGATTGTACTGATAAAAAATACTACGGTCACAGCCAGGATTCGAACCTGCGCTGTATCTTTAACTTAGAATAAAAGTCCAACGTCTTAGACCGCTTGGCTATCGGCACTCCCAATATCTCTCTCTCTCTCTCTCTCTCTCTGTCAATTAAACTATTTTTATATAATTGTATCATTGTAATATGAAGCACGTAGAATCGATAATGAATGTTATAACACACATAATTCCAATTATGGTGTATAATATAACTTATAATCAACACATTGCCACTACATAATTATAAATTAACATACATTGTCACACGTGTTTAATTTTGCAGTATGTTTATTACTAAAGTTTGATATTATAATAATTTTGCTTATTCAATTAAGCGTAACGCCTGTCCTTAGAGTATATTTATTTTAAATTATGGTAAGAGAAACTCGTTATATGAATTGAATAACATCCCATCTAACGTTTTGAATTAACTTTTTTAGAGAACAGTATTTAATAGCTTTTCGCAAAAAGCAAAACTAAATGGTACAATTACAAAGTAATTCCATTAAATAAAAGGTCAACCTTTTCATGTTGAACTTTCTATTCATAAAATACATAGGGGTTGTAAATATCAATGTACCCGGAAGTTGAAAGTTTTATATTTAAATCAGAACGTAATGGATCACTGTTTGGCATTACATTTAGGTTTCGCTACTACGTATTTTAAAGGAAATTTATTCTCCTTGCATTGTTTCTCCTTAGATTAAAGGCTTGGATTTTGTACTACACTTAAGATGTGTTGAACTGTTTATCTCGTTTACGAAATATGAACATTGTAGAGTATTAAAATATAATTACTTTACAAATCATAGCAAAAACGAAACAGTAACACAATGCGTATTATTATATTTTACTTACTTAATGTCCTTGAGTTCTATATTAGTTTGTTTAATAATTAATAGTAATTATCTAATAGCTGAAATCAAAAAATCAATGTAAAAGCAATGGTTGATTCGTTACATAATTAGAATTTACACACTATAAATAGTGCTTTAATTAATAAACACGTGGTTGTTTTGTCACAAAACATATTTAAACAGTAAAGTTTATTAAATTTAATAGGGTATATCCAATATTGTTGTTTCACAAAATTGTGTATATTTTTCAACAAGTTTTACAGTATTATCTCTACAAATAACCTATTCTTAAATTTATTTAACTATTTAAGTTTATGTCGGCTAGACTATATCTATTCTAATATTATTCCAATAGTTGCACACAAACATTATTAAATACTAAGGATAACAGTATATATGAAAATCAAATAATCAGTAAAACATTAAACTCTGACAAAATAACGTTATAAATCATAACCTAAGTAAAATAGACGAACTCAGTTGTTGACTACATGCATATAACTAGAATATTTGCTGCATAGAGA
This sequence comes from Homalodisca vitripennis, assembly GCF_021130785.1. Lineage (NCBI taxonomy): Eukaryota > Metazoa > Arthropoda > Insecta > Hemiptera > Cicadellidae > Homalodisca > Homalodisca vitripennis. Next base: position 8,985,599 of record NC_060213.1, read on the forward strand.
AGAATAACTTCTATGATCGTGCATGTGGAATAATGGAATTTGGCTGAGCGTCATTGAAGCCTATTACTCAGTAGGCTACCACAATATCCCTTGTGAATGCTGTAGTGTTAAAAGGTTTTATTCAGGCCTCTATTTCTGTCCACAGGAAAGAAATGGCCTATAGATTTTTTAAACATTCAAAATCAGTATAATCTGTAATGCTACACGTCTTCTGCCGTATTCTTACTTTGTTACCTATTAATACTGATATTTATTTATTTTTCTATATTTTTGAAGAATCAAAAACTATCCGACCCTATTGTTTTGATGAGAGGACATTTTCCAAAAGTAGGTATTTTTTTCCTTTAAAATTCCACTAAAATTAATAGTATATTTTTACTAAATATTTCAATTTATTTATCCTGATATTTTCTAATTCTGACCTTCATTAGCGTTTTTAGACATGGCTGAAAGAAGAAGTGTTGTTACTATTGATCTTAATAAATGCTTTCACATTATAAATACAAATGTATTGAAATTAGCGTAGTGAATCATTAACCAATCAGATTGTTTTGCAGTGATAAAACAGTATTTACAAATAATGGCTGATTACATTAATCATCTAATTGAATTAAAATTTCAAAACAATAGAGAATTAAACAGGATTTTTGCAACTGTAAAGAGGAAGATGGATTTTCGAAATTTTGTCATGGAACCAAGAAAGAAAATATAAAATATTGATACAGTCGATTTAAGTTTACTATTAAAATTAAATACATAATATACAACAGTATTATTAAGATTGAAATTTCATATATTCTTACACTATTGTTGTATGAAATATACATAAGTCCAACGTAAAGTGAATAGCTGCACCCTAATGACCCAGAATAGTTGGCAGGATAAGTATACTTGTGTAAGTAAGATAGTAGTGAGTGTTGGGTGCTGTATGTGACCTCTATTATTGTAAACTTACTTTGAATTTACCTGATAAGTTATGCGTTTCTTATAACTAATCACCTCGGCTTGATGGTTTAATAAAATGTTCAATTAAATTTTCAGGATTTGTTTGAAAATGGTTTTCTGGTTTAGTACTTTAATAATAAATAACTTTAATATGTTATGCTACTCAACCCATATCATATCTTCCCTTTAAACTTCCTCCTCCATCTCCTTGCAGGCAGTCCTGCTGTGAGTTTGGCTATCCATTAAATACGGTTAAATAGCTTTAAGTGTGCACTGTATTTTTCAACATGTAAGGTAATGTTACTCTAACTTTAATGGTTAAAATAATATTAACAAATCTCAAAATTTACCTGACGCCCTTTTTAGAACACGGGGTTGATATTAAAGAGGTTTAGAAAATAAAAACTGAAAGGCTAGGTTAAGTAAATGAACGAAAGCAATAACGACCCTCAATATTTCAGGTAAAAAAAAAAAATTTATAAGGTTTTTAAAAATTTTATATTTTTAACATTCCAAAAGTAAATCTAAATAAAAAGAAATATATAAATTTTTCACTAGGCACAAAAGCGCTAAGAAGGATCTGTGATCCTTTACTATTATTTATAGTATTTTGAATATTACAATATTATATTATTCATTCTTTAGTACCTTATTTCATTAGTTATTTAACAAATTACAAAAAACCAATACATATTCATTGGTTGTTACAATGTATATTTATCAATGTAAAATAGTTTTAAGAGCTTTGCCAATTTTAACACATATTTTATTATATAAAAGAGCTTTCTTAGAAACTTCCCGTAATTTACTTTAGTTGAGAGCTTTTCAAACGAACCATCTAATTAGTGTTTGTAAAGGCTTTGAAAGACGAGCAAAGGCAAGATGAACTTAATTAGCTTTGTTTAGTTTATGTTTAACTAAACTAAAGGAACAGTCCGGAATGATTATAATTGTCTTAGTGCTTAATGACGTAGCTTTGGGAATATTAGAGTTATGGATAGGTTGTTCATAATTCAACCAATTGCATTATGTAATGACAGGTCTAAGAAATGTATAACTCCAATTTTAAATTAGGATCAATTACGCTATCACAAGGAGTATTTAACAGCAGAATTATTAGCAATCCAGTAATATTGTATTGTCAAGAAAACACCGCGTAGGTCTACTGGAATTCGCTGAAAATCCCAAACCGATTGCCAATACCATAAATCTGTCTTCACCAGCTGGAGTTTTCTACAGAACGTATATCCAATGTTCTATAGAAGGTGACTATATCTTAATAGCTAAAAATCGTATTATTAGTTTATGTTACTATGCGTACTGTATTGTGTTATTAACATTTATAACTGTAAATAGACTAAATTTAATAGTTATTTGTATCCTACACGTACAATATATATTTATCATTTATACTTCACGTTTGTCTGTTTTTTTCCTATCACATTTTGGTAAATATCTCCAAGATGATGTAACGGACAGAATTGAGATTTTTAAAGTAACTTCAGTGATATCTGTTACATAACATAATGTCTCCTTGGTACGGTATTGTTGTTATTTATAATATAATATTATTGCATTTTTAATATTGACTTTCGCCAGATTTCATTTTTAGATTTGTGCGGTATCTGAAATCTGACGCTGTAACAGTCTGGAGTTCTGAAATATGGAGTTATATCCGTGCTCTGAACAAACTCATAGCATTCATTTCACATTGGATATTAAACGGAAGGTGAGCTGGAATTTACCTTAACATTCGCATTGACTCAAACCTCCCCAATATAGCTAATTTATGTGTTTATTTGTACTAAATAGAAAATCACTGTAAAACAAAGTAAAAGTTTATTGTACAATGTTACATTTCCCGTATTCATTTATGACATCATTTTTATAACAAAAAAAGACTCCAGTTGTAAACTACTAATATTGTTCAACATGTTTTGTCTCTACATTTATAAAACTAATACATATATTTTTGTACATGGCTAATATTGAAATAAAACACATAAAACGTAAGAGTCCTATTTTCTTCCTCAACAATGTTTTTATATATCTTTTAAATAGTAAAATGGCTTTATATTATAAAAAATGAATTAATATAAACATGAGCAACATGAAAAAGAAGCATTATTAGATAAGAAATTACATAAACAATACGTGAGAAAAGAAGTTTTTTATAAGTCTTTAAAATAGCAAAATTAAATGATATTATAAAAACGAATCAATATAAAATGAGCAATATGACAATGATGCATTATTAGATAAGAAATTACATAAACAATACGTGAGACAATAATGTTTTTATAAGTCTTTAAAATAACAAAATTAAGTGATATTATAAAAAATTAATCAATATAACATGAGCAATATGACGATGATGCATTATTAGATAAGAAATTACGTAAACAATACGTCAGAAAATAATGTTTTTATAAGTCTTTAAAATAACAAAATTAAGTGATATTATAAAAAATTAATCAATATAACATGAGCAATATGACGATGATGCATTATTAGATAAGAAATTACGTAAACAATACGTGAGAAAATAATGTTTTTATAAGTCTTTAAAATAACAAAATTAAGTGATATTATAAAAAAATTAATCAATATAACATGAGCAATATGACGATGATGCATTATTAGATAAGAAATTACGTAAACAATACGTGAGAAAATAATGTTTTTATAAGTCTTTAAAATAACAAAATTAAGTGATATTATAAAAAATTAATCAATATAACATGAGCAATATGACGATGATGCATTATTAGATAAGAAATTACGTAAACAATACGTGAGAAAATAATGTTTTTATAAGTCTTTAAAATAACAAAATTAAGTGATATTATAAAAAATTAATCAATATAACATGAGCAATATGACGATGATGCATTATTAGATAAGAAATTACGTAAACAATACGTGAGAAAATAATGTTTTTATAAGATAACAAAATTAAGTGATATTATAAAAATTAATCAATATAACATGAGCAATATATGATGCATTATTATGACGACGTGATAATGAAAATAAACATGAGCAATATGACGATGATGCATTATTAGATAAGAAATTACATAAACAATACGTGAGAAAAGAATGTTTTTATAAGTCTTTAAAATATCAAAAATAAATTATATTATAAAAAATGAATCAATATAACATGAGCAATATGACAACGATGCATTATTAAAAAAGAAATAATAAACTATGTGTGATTTATTTTTAGAATTTTTGTTTCATATTAACGGAAGAGCTCTAAATATCAGTTCGTTGGAGAAACCTACTATTTACCACAAAGCCGAATATTCCCGTGAACATCATAGAGTGGGCCACTCATATGTGGCCAGTGTGGACTATAATGGGTTCAGTAAACAAACCAACTACTACTGTGGTCATAAATATAGACTATTATCAGGGTTTGTTCGTGCCGAGATCGTGTTTCTTTTAATATTGACAAGGTTTAAGAGGATGGTCAGAATTTACGTTTTCCTACTAGATGACCTCTGTTTGGAGACCAGTTTATTCCATCCAGAAGCAATGAAATAAAATAGAATGAAGAGATTCAGGTACATAATATAATGATGATTACGCATTTTGTGGTCTTTACTAGATGAATTCCTTCGGAGGCTAAGTATATTATACAGTAAAGTTATTTTTTTTGTTATGCATTATTTAATCACTCATTTAAAATTTATTTGCGGGATTCGATACAAATAAATTTCTTAAAAATGCATTAATTACGCGCAAAAAGGTATTAGTACTTTAAAGAGTCAGAACAAAGGAAACATGACCTCATTAACGTAACATGAGTATAGATAGACAAACGTTTGAGATATACATCATTAATTGAATCTTATGTATTTATTATATGCTTTTAAACACGACAAACCTTTTGTTTAATTATTGACACTTTTCATAGAACATCGAACAATGCTATTATCAAATAAATATATTTCTTGGAAATACATTCATATAACACATCACTAAAAACTTTATAAACGAGAACAACTGTTTTCTGCTTTGTACCCTTGGTGGAAGTAGGTGGGTTTTAATGGAAAAGACATTTCTTAGATACATCCACAATAAATTTATTAAAAATAGCGCTTTCGCCGGTTCAGGCATCATCAGTTTTTACATTGTTTACAGAAAACAACATATGTGTAAAATAGAATAAACATATGGATAAAAAGAATAAATTATTATAAATAAATAGAATAAATAAAGAATAAATTTATTGAGGAAGTATCTAAGAAATGTCTTTTCCATTAAAAGAGAACAACTTTGTCAATTCAGTAGTATGGAAACATAACCTGATTATCGTAAGGTCTCTAGGACTCTTACAGCTACACTGTTTATACATACATTATAAATTACTTTATAGTTAGTAATAACCTAATGACTTATTTACAAACTGCTAGAAAGACAAGATCATTTTATGGTATTTATATCGGTTTATATTCCTAGTTATAATCGTAGTCTAACAATTGCTACAAAGCCTTTGAATTCTTGAATTAGAAACCAAGGTTTTACAGTTCATCATATATTTAAAATAAAAAATATAAAGTGTAATTTTGACAAATAAGGATTAAACAAAGCAAATAAGACAAAGCTCGATTTTTAATGTAAATTCAAGGCAACATGGTTGAACCTCTTATAAGAAAATGTTTAAAGTTAAAGCAAGTTATATGTACGCCACATATCTTGTCGCGTAAGAGGCTTTTTTCAAGTTTATTGCTCATTTCGTAATCGTTCTGGTGACATACAGGCAATTAGACAGAACAACAGGGGCGGGCAGTGGAGAATATCTAATAGCTTACTGAGTAATGGGCTACAATGGCGCCCAAAACATATTTTATAAAAATATAACACTCAATTTTATCAATTGTATTATTGCCTATGTTCCCAATAGATTTTCTGTCTAAAATTTAAAGTTTACAGATGAAATTTTACTTGAAAGATCCTTTGAATATTTAGGCTACGATACGTTTCAGCCACAAGCCTATCATCAAACACAATGCTGCCTAAATAGTAACAACATTACATGCAACATTCCTTAGAGCAATGTAACATGAGCAATGTGCATGTTGGTGTCTTTGAGATATCACTTGGTAACACAGACATAAGGCAACTTTTGCCATACATTTTTTAATACCTAACCTGAAATATACAAAATAAAAAATCGTATACCTCAAATGACTAGTGAGATATAATTCTTCCTTTGCTAATTATCAAGTCATATGCTGTTCAATGCCCTATCGTTCGAATCCCATCATCGAAACTGTTACTCGTAGAATAGCTTCCTGCATAATTTTAAATGTATGTGTCTTTCTCATTTTTTGATATCATGTACACTGAAAGTAAGACCTAAGTGATCTTATTTAAACCAATGAATAAAGAAAATCAGTATTATTTAATATACCCTAATATTGAGGGGACGTGAATGGCTCCTTATGTATCTGTGTGTAAATTAGGCAACCGTAGTTTGGGTGCCTTTATCTAAAAAACTAATATTAATAAAAATATTAAATTCTCACACAGTTTTTTATGTTGATTGAAAGGACTACTGATCTAGTTTCTCCATCAAGACTTAAAAAATTAATAATTTTTAATTTAAATTTGGTTAAGCCTTTTAGATTGTCTTTAAAATTCGGTGTTTACATAATAATATTATTAAAAAATTGATCAGTGTAGTTAAATGTACCTATTGAATCTACATTTAAAATTTCAGATTGATATCCATACACATTTGTGAGAAAATAGGGTTTGTTTTTTGTTTGAGATTTTTGGAAAATCAAAAAATCCTTTTTATTTATACAAAGATGATGATAAACCACTTACGCTATTAAAAATCCTTCTGAAACATATTGGTCATCATCTTTCATCGTCTTTTCAAGAATCTGTCTCCTTTTTATTTATTCAGCTCTCTTTGTCATTGTTTCAGCTGCTCGTTCTACTCGTTTTATATATAACGATATTTACCTTCAATGATATAAAATTTATATAAACTCAAATACATGGGCTTTCCTACGTTTATTCTGACATGAAGATAAAAACATTACGTACAGAATTCGCAATTGCTATTAATCCAATTTTACACCTATGAATAAATTATGGTTTGCAAATAAGATTCTTTTTGTTTATCAGTGCACAGTTTTTGAATCTTGCAAATATTTACATTATATACATTTCTAATACTTTTTTAACGATTGAGTTTCAAAATTAACTGCACAACGTTCCTATGCATATAATTTTTGTAAAAGAATATAAATATCTATATTCATCGTGAAAATCACATAATTTTCCTTACCTCAACGGAAAATAGTTCGTTATTATCTTTTAGTATGCTTTTCAAGTACTAAAAGAGAGTAATTTTAGTATTTATTTTCTTGATAAAATAAAACTTGTAGTTTATATCTGTGTTTTGGAGTAGTAAATGTGGAGTTATTTATACTTATGAAACTAAGTAATTTTCTTTAGGAAAATAAAATTACATAAAGAAGTACATTTGCACTGATAAAATAATTTCTTAACTAGAAAAGAGTCTGCCTATGGAATCATAAAAATACAAAATATATTCATATTATAAAAGTACTGTGGAACAAACATAAAAAAAAAGTTAATCAGTAAACTATTTCAATTACGCAAAACATTTAGAAGTACTGTACGACATAATAAGTTCAAGCGTTGTTATTAGCAAAATGACATGGATGAGAGAGCTGAACTAAGCAATTGTACAGAATTGAGAGCTGTACAGAACTCCATTACAATAGGACAGTTGAGTCAGTTTACCACTCATTGTATTAGTTAACCGCTGTTTGGAACTCATGAAACATTCAGAAAATTAACTAATAAACCTCGTATAGTTTTATATCCTCATAGATTTATGCTATCCTCAGTTTGTAGCAAAAGCATGTGTCACCTATTTTATACTAAACTTTTTTTACAATAATTATAAACTATATATATATATATATATATATATATATATATATATATATATATATAATGCTGTATAAAATTGGTGAAAACATACTTTTCCTGTTTGTCTACACGACATGTGGAAAAAGATCTGACATGTAGTAATTAATTTCATCCTTGAAGCATTATTTCTAAATAAGCAATATCAAGTTTTATGATTTGCATGAAACTATCGATATTAGCGTTTTGGCCAATAGTTAACGAACACTACTTATCCGTTGTTTTAATAGGTAATTGTTATAACAATGAGATATGTTTGGACTGTATTTAACATTTCTGAGCAAACTGAAGACGATTACATTGGGACTTGTAACATTGTAACACATGAACCTATATGCTAGAAATGTTTTGTATGCAAATCTAATTGAAGCTTGTTACAAGAGAAGCTGTGTTGAATACACGTACCGTGCCGTAACTACTACTTTTAAAATATTTGACCAACAATATTGTGCCCCTAAATGAAAGTAACATCAACATTTCATAAAGTTTATAGAACATGTTACATGTGCTATGAATCCCTGGGTTTTCAAGATTAAATACATATCATATGCAACGGGAAATGTGTTCCAGATTGTAGAGAATCATATGTTTCAATGCGAAACGTCTCAGATTTTTTATTTAGGTACTATATTTGTGCTAATACCAAGGCAGATACTCACCAATAACATCCTATTCTAAATAATATCAATTAAAAATAACAGTTTACCTGTTTTACTAAGTAAAAAATAAACATTTGAATATAAGTTAGATGTACAACCAAAGTATAAGAACCTAATATTAGTATATTTTACATTTGTAGACGATGAGTGTTATAGGATTTTATTAGTAGACCGATGTTAAAGTCTGTTACTCGATGGTGTATTTAACATTATATTCTGTACGCTTTATATTTTTAGAATTGAAATTAACATGCAAAATTATTTTTATACAAGTACAATATTATCAAGTTCCATAATAATACTACTTAATTTATGTGGTTTTTCTGAGAGTTTAGTATACTCTCATCTAAGTAGTACCTATATTGTAGAAACACAAATAATTTATAACAATATAATATTAATTATAATATTGGCACAAATATATTATTATAATTTATAATTCCTGCTGTGTACTATTAGTAGTTTTGTAATTAGAAAATGTATCCTCATTTGTTGATAAAAAGCAACTACGTTGCCATTTATGATTAATGTTATTAACGTTATGAGTCTTGAATGTCTTTACAGAGGATGTGAAATTACGTAACATTTGACATAGTTTTAAAACAATGTTTTTAGTTATTCAGTAAAATCCTAATTATTAGTCTCTACGTTAAATTTTGGTCTAATTTGGAAATAAATATGGACTTTTATTTAGAAGCTAAATTTTTTGTAGTATAAGATATGAAAACTTAAATATACATATATATATATATATATATATATATATATTTATATATATATATATATATATATATATATATATATATATATATATATATATATATATAAATAAGCTAGGCGGAGTTTCCAATTAAAATTGTTATTTAATTCATAGTCACTTCCAGTCGGAAATAAAAACTTGAATGGTTTAATTTGAAACTTGCTTTAATGAGTAATTACTGATAACTCGGTTTTAGTCCATACTTTTATGCTCAATATTATATATATATATATATATGTAATATATATAAAAATATATATTATATTTATTTATATGAAATATATATATATATATATATATATATATATATATATATATATATATTTTAATCAAGTTTAATTTTACGAGTTCATCATAATATTTTCGCGCCATTTCGTATAGTGAAACGAAATGTCATAAATTATGGCAGATCTTATAACGAGTTATGTAATTATTGCTTTAAAGTAACACGATATTTATCACGATATAAAATAACTCGGGGACTAGCCAAGAATAATTGGGGCTAGCCGTCTCAATTAAGTTTCATTATTCCTAAAGACAGAGGATTTACTAACCTGCATAGACTTGTTGCAGTCGTCACCACAGTAAAATTGCCATAGCAATAAAACATTTATAGCTCCGGTAATACTATTCCATCGCCTTGCAGTGTATGTGCCAGAACAGGAACATACTACTGTATTTTTATAGTCATAGAATTAATATCTTAAACCTTGAAGTATCTTATAATAATATGAGTAGATTTAAACTATAATGACTGATGCTACTATCAGTTATAAAAAATTTACTATAATAGTTCATTAGTAGTTTGTTTCACATACATTTGTGAAATTTAGTTAGGCATTTTTTGAATGTCTTACAATATTCTTTTAATTTGCCATCGATGGAAAAACGTTTTAAATTTTCGTTTATATAGATATGCTTTACACAAGTTATATTCGTGATACAAAGAATTGTTTTTTTTTATTATTTCTTTATTATAATTTACAATATAAAATTGTGTAATGATAAATTTTAATACATATATATATATATATATATATATATATATATATATATATATATATGTATATATCTATATATATAAAAATAAATGTTTGTATGTTTGTCCTTTATGGAATCGTGAACTATTGGACCGATCATGATGAAAATTTGTACGTATATGTATTTTTCCACGGAGAAGGTTTATAAGCTATGCCCATCCCTTTCCCGATTCAGGATTCCGCCCCACTGGTTACAGAAATACCCATAAGAAATGCATTGCAGCAAACATATGTTAACGTCTTTTCAAATTTTTAATCAGCTGTTCTTTGTAAACATATATTACACTTATAGTTTTAAAGCATAGAGTAAGCTTAAGAGAAACGACAAATTTTGTTTAAACTGTTTTTGCAATCACTGTTAAACATAGACTTTACTATCCAGATAATACAATTCAAATTTGACGTAAAAATTCACCTTTAACTGCAATATTTATTTAATATAAACCATGCTCATGCTTGATCAGAAGAGTAATGCAGATATCATAATTACTATCTTACGTTGGCTACAAATATAAAGAATGTTATAAAATCAACCTTAGTTGTTTTTTTTGACAGAAGTATGGTTCTCAAAACTCCGTGTGTACATATTCTCTCGATCGAGACAACAAAGCAAGCTCAATCGTGGCATCGGAGATATAACTAATTTAATCTAAAATTTATTATAGTAAAAAAAAAAATTTACTAAGTAATATAAGGACTTCGGTTCTTAAGATTTGCGTGCGAAGCCGTGGGTAACAGCTAGATAGAGGCAGGAATATGGTACATACCTTCATAATACGCCCAAGAGGCTCACGATGGAACGACTATCAATTATCTCAGCAATGTTTAGAATGTGATAGAAAAAGAATAAGTGAATATAGTGTACTGTTTTCAACGGGAAATTGCGTGCGAAGCCGCGGGCAACTTTTGCAAAAAATTATTGAAATGCGCAGCAAAGCGCGCCGGGTCCGCTAGTATATATATATATAAATAAATGTTTGTGTGTTTGTCCTTTATGGAATCGTAAACTATTTGACCGATAATTACGAAAATTTGTATGTATATGTATTTTTCCACAAAGAAGGTTTCTATGCTATCTCTATTGATGTAACTGTTTATATAGATATGCTTTACACAAGTTATATTCATGATACAAAGAATTTTTGAAGTGAAAACTTCTTTAGGCGCGTTGAGCGTTTTGGTAGAGGGTAAAATCCTCGGTTCGCGTCACCGACATGCTAATGATACTAACCTGCATGAAAAAGTCAGTCTCGCTGTGTTAAAACTGTCCCGGCGGAGTATGAAAACAGACTGCGAAAATCAGTGACCTTTACGGCTTCCTCTCGCGATTTAAAAGTGAAGCCAATGTCGTACAATTCTGTAAGATGCGTCAAATTTAAGCTCTTAATATAATCTATTGGTTACATTTTTAAATATTAAAAAAATTTCGAAATAATTTTGATTATTGTTTACATTTTACATAGCGTTTACAATGACAAGAAAAAAGTAGTCAGCGAGGATTTTTTTTATTTTTTGGTCTGACAAAATTTGTCAGCGAGAAAGTTGTGTGAAAATAGATGAATATTTTTTTTGTAATTTATCATTTTTTTATTGGAAGTTTAGTTTAGCCTGTAGTAGCGTATGAAGTGATGAGTGAACGTTTCTGCCGGAACTGTAGTTGGCGCATTGGCTCACTGATACCGTATTAACTCAATAAATTAGTTTATTGTGCAATAAAAATACCTTTACGAAAGAACCAAGTTAATTTAACTAATTTATTAGTTTTAAAAATATTGTGGGTTTAATTGTTATTGCAATTATATACTTTATCCGTAGCAATAACTGTATTATTTACAACGGTGTTCAACTCACTGTTGTTCACTCGGTGTTTACTCACTTATAAATGAATAATGAAAACAACCGATATATTTTTAAACATTTTTAATATTTGTACGAATATTTCTATTTAAAATTTAGCATTATTCATTTTAACTATGTTTTTAATATTTAACCTCTTCCTCATGAAATGAGTATTATTACGGTATAAGATTTATCTTACTAGCGTGGTAAAATAGATTTCTAGTTATTTGATAATATTTTTTCGTGGATTTTAAAATTGGAAAATTAAAAACACATCACATTTACAATTACAGATGTATTGCTACTATAACGTATTGTTAATTACTCTCAACTTAATAGTTCCGTTTTCACTTCTATCGGCAGTCCCACGACTGCTACTGTTTTTTTTTTTATTATATCTTTATTATAATTTACAATATAAAATTGTGTAATGATAAATTTTAATACATATATATATATATATATATATATATATATATATATATATATAAATGAATGTTTGTGTGTTTGTCCTTTATGGAATCGTAAACTATTTGACCGATAATTACGAAAATTTGTATGTATATGTACGTATTTTTCAACAAAGAAGGTTTCTATGCTATCTCTATTGATGTAACTCGCCTCCAGGTGGCGTTGCCAAACATAATAGTTTTCAAACTGCCTGCACATAATATAAACTGCAATTACGAAACAGTTACGAATATTTAATAGCCAAACACTATTTGTAGGCGCTAAGTTATGATGTATATTTGTTTTAAAGATAAATTTCTGGTCGAACTTAAAGCTTGAATGTTAGACTACTTTATAATAAAACAAATGTATGTATACAATGGCTATAAACATATACAGATTTTCTTGATCGTGGCAACAAAGCTAACTCTACATCGGCGTTGGAAATATAATTTACTTGAGCCAGAAGTGCACATACACGGGTAACGCTTACGAAAAGCCGCGGGAAACAGCTGTTATATTACACTAATAATATTAATATATTTTTTTATAAATTATAAAAATAAAATATTACTGGCTAGCAGCTACTATAATATTCACCTTGCAATAATTATGAAGTCTATAATATTTTCAAATATATTTGAGCTAAGATTTTGCATGTAATGACAAATGCAACTTTAATATGGAATTAGATAATTAAAATTCTCTTACTGTTATATATATATATATAAATTTACTAAAATCATATATGTTACATATTATACAATATTATAGCATATTGATTACAGTATCTTTATGGTACTAAATGCAGGCTTGTATTTAAATAATTATTATTAATCAATTTATTATACTTTGTATACAGAATTCTATGAATTCAAGTATTCCCCTCGTTGTATTTAATTTCATAAAAATTAACTACAGACACTGAAGTTGTTTGCAAACGATGCTTTAATATTTACCATCGGAATAAACTCAGCTGTTTCCATGAAAGATTTACACTATCTTTATTACTAGTTCAGGTCAGAATATACCAGATTTATGAGAGTCCGAGTAGTAGTTTCTCATACGTCATTACAGAAACTTTCAGAAAAATAACAGTATATAGGCAATAAAACAATTAAGTTTATATATTTTTTGCATATGTTTATTTCATTAGATCTTATTTGTGAGTACAAAGCAATATCCGAAATTTATAATCAAATAGTAAATTGGCAATATATTTAAAAATTTACGAAAATATCTGGACGTGATAAAATTATCGCATTCTTTCTGGTTATTGTACTAGTGCTCCGATATTTTTCAATTATTCTTCATAGAGTCCTTTGAGCTTCACCATGTATCATTTAAATAATATGTTTACATAATGGACTTTGTTAATTTTTTGGTATGTGAATATTAAATAATATTGTAAATAAATACCTAAATCGTGATTTTATATGTAAAAATACATTTTAGGACGCAATGCTAACACCTAAAATAACGCCAGGAACAAGCACTGACATATCAACGGGAGATTTATCCCGTCACACCAATGTGCGCAGCCGACTGACAGGGTAGTTGTCCGCAGCCGACGAGTGTGATTGGCTCAGACCATTGATCACATGACTTGTTGGTTGCGCTTTGCTGGCTCTTGGTCAGTGATTGTTGGTTTGTAGCTTACTCGCAAAAAATTTAACAACGTGATTAAATTTATAGTCTGAGTTAAGAAACTACTTGTCTGAAGGCTTTAAGGTTGAACATTAACTTTAAGGTTAAATTACTTTACGGCGTTGAATACTCAACCCTTTGTCAAAATAAACCCTTAAAAGCGTAAATAACATAAGAATCTGCTTCAAATAAACTTTAAAATATATAAATCTTTTTGAATAGTTTGAGATTTTAATAAATATTACAATTGTAATAAAAAGTCCATCCCTTAATAGACATAAAAATGAAAAGTATTTAAAATATCTAAAGTGTTTCTATAATGTCTCACTAGCCGCGGTGAGCTCATATATTATCAAATAGAGAATATAAATAATATAAATAAAATTATCCTAAACTATGAATTATTATTTTTCTCATGAAACGGAGTTATAAATATTAACAATAAGTTTTAAGGAAATAAAAACGTTTGCACGCCTTTAGAGTTTTCCAAGAATAAAATTGTTTGGTATAATTATTACAAAAATTAACTAATTATAATGATTTTTATAGTTCTGCTGGCTATTCATAATAAAAGAAAAGCTAAGGATTCCCATCAAAAGTTAGTAATGCTGATATTCCATCCTCATATAATTTACTATCTCTATATTGTTTGCAATCTTATGAAAACATTCAAAAGTTGTGTTGCGAAGTATACAGTTATTAAAATTAGAACCAACATATTCAAAGAAGCTCCTGATCATAAGTCTTGCGAAGTCAAATACTGAAACTGTTTGATCTTAACTTCCTGAACAAGGACAGAGATAAAGCATGATTAGGAGTCATGAAACAAGCAGGTTTAATGAGAGGATTTTCTGACGTCACAATAGGACCAGTGACGTCATCCTATCATCCTATACAGTATGTGTCTCCAAGTACTGATGTCAAGTAACTTAGGTAAATACGAAGACAGTTTTAATGTGAATTTAGAATGATGAATTCAGAATCACCTTATTAAATTAACAAAAATAATAAATATATTTTATAATGAACTAATTAGACCAGCTGGTATAAAACAGCTGAATCTTGTGGGTCACAAGTTGTGCTGAATTATGACAGTTTATATTATTTATTATAAGGGTTTTCAAGCTCAGTTCCCAAATTTATACATTTAGGGTAATTTTATTTTTAATTATTACCTTTCCCAAAATTTACAACTTAAACATGTTTAATTACATTTAGGTATAAATATTATTATGCAATTTCTTTTACAAAGGCACCATAAAACGTTTTAAGTCAACTATTATAATTTATTTAGATAAGTCTTTTGTTTTTTAAATTAAGATTATAATAAAATGTAATTCCATTTAACATATGTTGATTTAAAATGAGATACATAAAAATAATAAAAATTGTGTCTGTATTAATAATTATTAACTTTTTGACGGTGAAAATATGACATTTAAAATTTATTCTGAATTTGTATGTGAAAAGCTTATGTTGAGATTTCTGATAGAACTTATGTGGTATATTCTTATGGAATAAAATATTAAATACTTGCAAAAACGATAACTGATATGTATCTTTATGAATTTAGACAACAATAATAGTGTATAGGGTTTATTTGGTTATAATTTTTATAAATCAATTTATCAATCTTATGTAAAAAAAATCGAAGAAATGTTAGTATTTGTGTTTATTCAAAGAGTTTAATAAGGCTATTTTCCTACAAGATGAAAAATTACACGCTATATAAAAACATTAGTTATTTTTAAATAAGTTCTGTTTCATGTTTGGCTCTGTTACGGTTTCAGAATGCTAGCCATTAAAAGTTTAATACAAGACATCATATCAATGTTGTTATCCACATCTAAAACTTTTAAAATCCTTGTCAATTTCAATAAAGTTTGCTCTCTATGCATTTTTACATCTCAAGATATTTTCATATAGAGAGCGTACAAAGATCTACTCAGTATCTTTTATGGCCCTATTTTAAGGTTTGGAACTGATTCACAACAAAATATGTTTAAAAAAATATAAATGAAATAATAAGTAAGTCTTACAATTTTAAGAATGGTTATATCAAATCTTAATGTAAAGACGCATATAATTGATTCTAGAAGTTGTATTAATAGATTTAACAATACCGTTCATCAGGTTTTACCGCTAGCGTTACATTTTTTTCCTACGAAATTCTTTTTAAATTGAGTTTCCTACAACTTTATTCGGCGTTCCTGCGTCAGTATTCCCTTCAAAGCCGCCACAAAAGCCAGTGCCATGCCGTTTGGCAACAAAGGGTGTATTCAGTTACACTGCATTCACTTTACTTAGATAAGCTCTTAACAAGTTATATCTATGAACATAGAAACTTATTTAATGTTCATTATGGATTTACTATAGTTTATATTACACAATAATTAAAGTAAAAATACAATAAATTAATGTTATAAATAGTTTCTTTATATATAATTTATTAAAAATGATAAATAGTTTAATAATGAAAAAGTAAAATAAAACATTATAGATTAAGAGCTTCTGTAATATTCACTTGCTACTAATGATTAAATCTTTAAAATATATTAAATCTTTTGAGTTAGAACTTTGAGCGCCTAATGATAAATTTAACGTTCGTAGAGAATGTGATAAAAATTATTGCTTTAATTTTGGTTGTTATAAGTACCTAAATTTTGAAATTTAATGAAGTAATAAGTATAATATTTAAATAAATTATCTTTTTTGTCCATTTTATTCATTATCTCTGTGCTTTAAAATGCGACATCTCTGTAAGATCGCGTATCACAATGAACATCTTTAATTTAGTAAAGTGTATTATAGCCTCTCGAAGTAGTCTAAAAACGTTCATTTAACCTTTAACATGTGAACAAATGTCACGATCTCCATGCAATGTATATTTAATCTAACTTAACTGTAAATATGATAATATTCCAGCTTAATAATAACCATAGAATTACATGCTGCTAACCAGATTGCAGACGTTAAGTAGCAAGATAATCGCAATCTTAAAAATTGTAATGCCATTGATCAAGCTATTGAGTTGAATATAAAATGAGATTTTACCAAAAGATCATTTTTTTTATAGATTTAGTTATAGTCACTTACACACTGTGCATTTTTTTATATATACTGCATATTTACATGCTTTACTATGAAACTCAAAACGTCTATTTTAGAAATAAGTTGTTAGTTCATATCAGTGAACCGGGTAGTGCAAAGCATTTGGACCTCATGTTTTGTGTTTAGCGTTAGTAAAGCGAGATGAAATTTGAAAATTCATTCAATACGGACACTTCGTTATTATTAATAATGATTTTATAGTTTTTTAATTATTAATTAGCTTTCATTTTAAATTGCTTTCTTTTTTTCTTGCTTGAAATTGTATTAATAATGAATTAGGAAACACACAGTAAATGTGGCTACTGTAGAATTGGAACAATTGATTCTGTGGCTACAACATGTAATTATGGCATTTATAATCAATTCTATTGCCACATTACATTAACGAACCTCACATTTACAATAGTTACTCGAGCTAAGTTAGTTACCTATTTTTATCTCACGTACCAATGGTTTTCATTATAATCTTATTTTAATTCAATAGGAAACTGTAACCTTGTTTTCTAATAACAAGATAGTAAAATTTATAATTAAAAATAATTCGGTAAGAAATTTAGTTTGTATAAGATTATATTAATAAATTGTTAAGTTATTTAATAAATCAAAATGAGTGGCAAATGCATAACCAATGTTATTGTAATTTATATATGCAGTATAAATATTATAGAGACTATTGCCTTTAGGGAAGAACTATAAAATATAACCATATTGACCCTCATAATATTGGACGGTATTTTTAACGGAATTGGAAGTTTTTATATGCTATAAACATACTATGATAAAACGAAAAAAGGAAGTAATATATGATTTTCAGTTATTTGATGTCTGATTGAAGTCTACTTTTTGGCTAACATTGGTTTAGTAACAGTTACTAAAGTTAAAGTACTTGTAAGAACATCTTACTGTTTTCTATCTGCACGATAACTTATCAAGCACTCTGTATTTATTATTTCCTAAAATCTACAGTCAAAACTGTGTTTTACAAACATTTATGTAATCACATATTTCATAACAAAAAATTTAAACAAGTTTAATAAAAGAAGAATTGTTAATATAAAGTTTATTTTTATCAATATAAAATTTTAACTAATAAAAAGTTATAGTTACAATAATAAAAAAAATCTTGTAATGTAACGAAACATTGTTTACAAGAATAGTCAAACGTAACAGGCCCTTTTAGTAATATTTTACAATATTATGTTTTAGCTGTAATGCAACTTTAGAGACTAAAATGGGATTTTTAACACATTTATAAACCAGTACATCCTAGCCTAAAGTGAAAATTCATACACAAACATTTACACCATTACCTTTTTATATAATAGTATACAAAGTCATGTAGATGTAAATTGAGGTATAAATTGCAAATAATAAAAATTTTCCCATGCGTCATATCCAATTTTACCATGAAACCAATACTAGTTGTAAGCCCAAATGCGGCCGGAAGCTGCCAATTTCACAGTTGATGGAGAGGTAGTGATCGATGACTGTTTTACACACAATTTCCGTTCCGCCACTCCAACATAAGGTCAAAGGAAAATTGTACCTCTATTTTCTTCCTACTTGATTAAATATCCTTCCTTCCGTACTTATGCCTGTCATAAAAATATTCCTTTTAAAATTTTATTTCTTTGTGTAGTTCTACAAATATTCTCAATAACAGGAGCAAATTCGATGTTTGCATTCTGTTCATTTTTTAATAGATAATTGATTTATTATTAGTTTTAATTTCCTTTAAATCTCTCTCTGGATATAGTAGGGATTAAAAATGCCATATTATATTAAAATGTACGTTTAAAACTAAAATATTTGATTTTAAAAAATTAAATACCCACAAAACTAAAAAAACTGTACTGTTTTTAAATGTTCAATACTGCAACATGGTATATAAGCCTACGTAAATGTTTATATGGAAAAAAGAATCGTACATTATATTAGCTAAGTATAAATAATTTTAACCAGGAATGCTTGTACAAGCATATATTCTGAATTAAGGCCTAGTCACAATTTCGAATTATTATAATACAGTAGTTTGAAAAGTATTTAAATAACATTTAATCCAAATTTAACTACATATTTACTTATATTGTTTTTACCTATAACTAAAAATCATAATTTTTCATACTTTTTTTTATACCTCTATACCGCATGCCTCATAAGTACTCTATGAAAAGAAATTAACCAGTGAACAATTTTAGTTATATAAAACTAATTTATGATGTTTTTCATTTCGTTTAACCAGATTAAAATATAGGCTATGTGGATATACCATTATCATTTACGGCCGTATGTTGGTTTTCCTATTAAAGCATTGTATAATTATTGTACGCTAAAGATACGGGTTTTCTAATTTCAGCAGACTGCAGTTACAATTCTATTCAAAGAAGCTCCTGATCATGAGTTTTGCAAAGTGAAATACTGAAACATTTTGATCTCAACTTCCAAAGGGAAGCAACAAAGAGAAAGCATGATGAGAGTCATACGGCAAGCACGTATAATGAGAAGAGTCTGACGTCACAATCAACCAAAGGCGTCTTACTTCTATACGGTGTGTGGTTCCATGAACTAATGTCAAGTAACGTCGGTTACTGTTACAGTACTCATGAGAACACTTTATTGTGAATTTAAATTATGAATCCAGAATAAACGGACATTTTTTTAAGAATTCAAGGGTAAATTTGAATGCTCCTTTTTCATAATAGTTAATTATATTATAATCCTACAATCGAAATTGAAAACATTTATTGTACACTTATTTTTCATTTTAACGTATTTATCCTATATATTTTAAACTTCGTGTTGCTTGAATTACCTTTATATAATATAAAAAAATCTAACTGAGATATTGACGTAAAAATTTGGATTTTTTACAGGATGATCATAAGAACAACGGATTTAAGAATGTCTTAAATATAACGTGTCTTCAATCTGAAATATAACGTGCAAAAGCCAAGTAAAGTAGATTTAGTCAAGTTTCTGAAATGAAAGTAACGATAAGCATACGCATCAATACGGCATAATCTTCAGGTGAACAATACATTGTTGTGTTACAGTTGCTTCATGATAAAGTTCCTTGTGATTGCCTTAGGCTATTGATCACGTGATTCTATGATTTGCAGCAATTTATTGCCTTTGGTTGACAATTGTGAGCCTATTGCTACAATCCTTTCCTATTAGGGTTTGTCTATTTGATTGCCATACAATTAAAAAATTTATAAGCTTACGGTAACATTCATAATTCTGTCATTAAATTTACGGTCCTACATCTTTTGTCTTTGAAATTGTTTTATCTCGGAGGCATGTTCTCCAAATGTCGCACGTAAAATAAATTTAATTTATTTTACTTTGTTGAAGTCAAAAATATCTGAATGTAATTAGATACAACAATCATTCGAAGATAATGCATACCGTAACAGTAGGGTCTACTCTATAAAAGAAATGTTTGTTTTGATTAGTTACGAATTTTAGTTATTTGTACAGTTATTATGTTTTCAATTTAATTAAAAATAGGGTATATCAATAAAAAATTAAGGGGCAGTTATAACAAGGTCATATACTGGATATCTAGATATATTTGCAATTTTATCAAAACAATGTATAATTATTACGATGTATTGTACGTTAAATATAGTGTTGTTATAATTGGAGCTGACTGCAGGTACAATTATCTTCAAAGAAGCTCCTGATCATGATTCTTGCAAAGTAAAATACTGAAACTTTTTGATCTCGACTTCCAAGCGAAGAGACAAAGAGATTTCAAGATGAGGAGTCATAAGGCAAGCAGGTTTAACGAGTTTCTCTGACGTCGTAATCAACCCATGACGTCAGCTATACGCTATGTGCATCCATGTACTGATGTCAAATAGTGCCGATAATCATACAGTTTCTGCATAGTTTCATTAAATTTTACATGATGAACCTACTATTAACATACTTTTATTAATAATAATAGAGGAAAAAAATAAGGATTTTTTTTAGAGAGAAACATATTTCACTCATACAATCAAAACTGATATATATATATATATATATATATATATATATATATATATATATAATATAAGTTTTCATTCATCCATATCATATAAATGAATGTTTTCTTTTATTTTTTAAATATATAAATATATATATAAAACACTTTGAAAAATTCTAATACCTAGGATTTCTTTAGATGGGATTGTCCTTAGATTACATAAAATTTTTACACGATAAGATCAATGTTAATATTAATACTGACGATGTTATTTAGTTTTAAATAGTTGGATATATTAGTGAAAAGCTTTAATATCCTTTAAACATTGGAGTGGAAAAAATTTAGATTTTTCTGATCTCTGTTTTAGTTGATACTCGTTAATTTTTTATCGGTTTAAAGCAGTAGGGTTGAGAATAAATGTTACATAATCTTTTGTGAATTTACAGATATGAAGTTGATTATTTAAAATATGAAAGCATCATTGATAGTCATACATGTCCTTCTTCATTACTCTACCAATATCTGTAATAGCATCAGTTTTTTATCAGATTAAGTAATTCATAATGTCCAGATATATTCATACCATGGTAAGGTCAATAGGTTATTATTACTTTTATCATTTACTTAAGTGAAATGACAACAATGCTCATTTCCCAACTATTAGAAAATCTATCTCCTCTCCGTTTGTTTATGTCCTACAATGAGAATGTGTGTAATCTGCTATAGTTGTAATACTATATCTATTTGTATACTTATGTTCTAAGACCACATAGTAGGCTATCTATAACATTTAAATAATTCCGTTAAACACTCAAAGATAACTTCCGTATTTTTTTCAGCCAAAAAAGTACATATAATTAAGATTTTTTATTATGAGTTATATTGTAGTGCTACGTAAGAGGTATACGTGGAAATCTAGAAACAAAATACAAAGTAGTTGCATTACAGAACAAATTTGATTACATATAGCTTCATCCTAACACCTTTTTCTAGTTTATGGTCACTTGCCGTGTTTTGATTGAGAACATTATTCGAGAAATATTTGAACCAGTTTCATAATAATCTAGAAGAATTCAACGCCACCCTCAAATTCAACAATCCATTACTACAATACATAGTGAGTTGCAAAATTCAAAATCACTTTACAAATTATATGGGAAATTCTCGGAAAATTTATCCAATTTGAAACATGTATTGACAGTTTATTAGCATGAATAGATCAGTACGACCATTAAAACGGTTTAACTAAATAATATTTTCAGTTGAGCCTTAGCGAAAGCACTCGAATGCTATTTAAATTATTTTGACGTGACAACGTCTTAAATTAGGTTGCGGCTCGGAGTCACTCATTGAAAAAGTGTAACGCCCGGTAACGTTACGATGCCCGTCCAATGGGTCCGCCGCACGGGATCCGCACGGGATAAAGCAGATAACTGTGGGTCCGCCGCACGGGATAAAGCAGATAACTATGTTTATTCGTGAAAATGTGGAGTGCTTAGATTCGTCATTTACAACAACTACAACAATAAAGGTAAATAATTGTACACTGATATTTCATTATCGTAAACTATGATTGATTGATTAATTGTTAGATTGACACAAAAGTTGAGAAACTGAGTTTATAGGTTATGTCATACTATTGACAAATGTTGATAGTGTTAAAGTAAATTATTAGTTTAAATCACTCTGCAATCAATCGTAATTCAGTCGATTGAGAAGAAACAGCGCGTATTGCTAGTCAACAGCATGTCATAACAGTGCGACCAAACAAACGAACTAAACCGACCAATCACCACGCGCGGAGTTAGAATTTAACTGTGTTTAGCGTATTGCTAGTCAAACTAACAAATTATAACTAACCTGTCATAACAGTGCGACCAAACAAACGAACTAAACCGACCAATCACCACGCGCGGAGTTAGAATTTAACTGTGTTTAGCAAGAATTTCAAATTCCAATTTTAGTAAATGTTACAAAAGTTGAGAAACTGGGTCTATAGGTTATGTCATACTATTGACAAATGTTGATAGTGTTAAGTAAATTATTAGTTTAAATCATTCTGCAATCAATCATAATTCAGTCGATTGAGAAGAAACAGCGCGTATTGCTAGTCAAACATTTAAAATAACATATTATAACCTCTAACCTGTCATAACAGTTGCGACCAAACAAACGAACTAAACCGACCAATCACCACGCGCGGAGTTAGAATTTAACTGTGTTTAGCAAGAATTTCAAATTCCAATTTTAGTAAATGTTTTATTCAACTTTACCATTTACAATAACAAATTTTAATTAATTTCAAATTATGTACAATGTTTTAGTAAACAAAATATATTTCTATAGTTAAAATTTGTGCAATTCTTATTTTCATTCAATTCCTTGTTCCATATTGTGCAATTTAATAATATTCATATCAATAAATATTCTACCGAGAAAAAGACGTTGTCACGTAAAATCTTCGCCCGTAAAACCGACTTTACAGGCAACCATAATTTTTTTTGAATATCAGTCTGGAGGGTATACACTGAATGAAATAACCTATGGACTTAAAATCAGCATGATCTTTCATTTTTATAAAAGTAACATAGATTTTTTCACGAAGCATGTCACACGTTAGGATAGGGCTGACATTTGTATACGTTTTACAGGTTACCAATGTAGCAAAATGAACAATTTTTATTTTTTTATGAAAAACGTTTGTTACTGTTATACCTAAAGGTTGGTCTAACATTACGTGGTGGACTTTTACTTGCTAAAAGAAAGAAAACGAATCTTCTTCTGGAAATAAAAGGTTTTATTATAATAAAAATTAAACTAAAATTTTAACACTTCCAAGTATTTTTATGATCAAAATAAAAATAAAATTAAAAGATCTTTTCAAGAAGATTTATTAAATTCAAATAAACTAAAATATATACATCCTTTCACTCAAAGATAGCTAGTTCACATCAAATAACCGGGGCACCTAGAAAATTCAAAAGTGCGAGACTCAAAGTACAAATTAATTATAATATGCAGCAGTTTACTTAATCGGTAAGCTTCAGTACAGTCAAGACATTAGCGAAAACTAAAAAGAAGGTTCTGATCTTTAATGTAAAGTAGCGATAGTTAAACCCAAACGCAGAATGCGTGTAATTGTGTAGAGACCAGTGGCATATCAATTTACCACTTGAATACCACTTTGAACAGCTGATTGCTTTGGGCCTGAGCTTTGTTGACGTAATCACATCAGACACTGTGAGATCGGTATACGCAATACGACAACTGATCTTTCTACTAATTATATAAACGTAAAATTGTACCTGGCTGTGCTGATATATCTATCGTAGTACGCTTTTTTTCATATTATTCATTTATGAAGTATATCATAATTTCACAACTAAACATGTTGTAATGATAGTTTATTTGTAACTTTATTTTAAAGTTTTGCTTATGTTAAACACATGTATGAAAATGAATTGAACTAGTACCAAGTATTAAGTGTATTATAGGAATGTAATTCTTATTTTGAAGGTTGTAATAAATAACACTAATCAACAAGAAAACTATTCAAGAATTGTATACAATTTAAATATTATCCTTGTTTACAAACATATACTATGATCCAAAACTCCTGATGCTTCCATTATTGAAATATTTATAAAAGCTTAATTGCTGTACTGTAATAACGTACTAAGTAAATAGGATGCAACCAACCAACCATATATGCTAATTTCCTCATCTAACTCTCCCACATTCAATTTCCTCGCTCTGCTATTATTTACAATACATTTCAACTATTTGTGTTATACTGTTTAATACAAATTCTTCAAAAATCAGGCAAATCATATACGCATAAAAATAATCTGTTAATCATTTAAGTATATACACTACTACTATAAACATAAACATGATTATTTTTAACATACAATTAAGTATAGCTATTCCTATATACAGGTCACCGGTATTCAGCGGTTTTAAATAGCAAACGTCTTTCGTGAATGTCCATACCACGATTTAAAATGTTTAGATATCATACCTGATCTAAATGCAGTGCAATTCTAAATGGAAGGACCAGAAACTTAAATATAATTTCGTTGTTTATCCGAAAGTATTTTCCGAAGTAAAGTAATATATGTCAACATGATTTCAGTAATGGATTTAAATTACCTACATTTTAATATAGTTTTATAGCTAACGAAGACTTATTTTTCATTAAATACTGCAAACAACATACAGGTAAATTATACAAACTTTGAAAACTTTTATTTAAGTAGGAAACACCATTAAAAATAAATAATTGAGGTGAAATATTCCTAAAACAGGATTATTTTATAATGTAGGTGAAAGCAACTCTTTCAGGAGAGTAAAGTGTCATGAAGAGAAGATCCTATAATTAGTGATCTATTGCTACAATAAATATTCCCCACAAAGCCGATAATCACGTGATCATTATTGACTGACCTGATCAAATGTGACTCTCCAAAGAATGATTCAAGAGAGATGGATTTTTTTTATACACCTATTCATTTGAGAGTGACTATGTAGACTTTTGATTAAAAGGGTCAGCTACCAGTCTCTGCGATGGTTTCTCATATAAGTAATTCAGATACTTGAAGTGTTATACTTGGGTTCCTATTGATTAAAGAAAATTCTGTTTTAATATTTTGCTAATAATTGACAATCCGTCTCCATGTCTGTCTGTTAAATAAATATTTATATACGGTGAGAGGCTAGCTTAAATGTGTTAATTTCAAAATATTTTAAAACCCACTGGAAAGTATAAAATTCGATGATAACAGTGCTACTATTTCTATTTTTGTGTGAGTTACGCTGTGTAACAATAAGGATTATGAAAGGAGCACATATTATATAGCATTAAATAAAAAAATTATTCTTGATAAACAAAATCGTATTATAGTATCAAAATATTAAGCACGCGTATTTTGGTACACTTTGCGAATTTAGGCATATCATAAATACAGTTAAAGCTCTTTGTACATGATACAGAATATAGTGTCTCATTAAAATCCATCATAATTGGGATCACACATCGGTGTATTGATGAGACTAGATTGGCTGGCGATTAATTATTCAATTCATAAATAATGACAGGCAATATTATACCAGTATCTAATTAGCTGCCGCGTTTGATATCAGATATTTCTTTAATCGTTATGAAAAATCACTAAACAAAATAAGTGATTAAACCCAGATTTATTTTTATGTTAATTTTATCAATTCTTAATTTAATCAAACGTGATACAGTACAGTTTACGTTGTTAATCCATTTACACTAATTCCTTGGTCCTCTGTAGGAATTATATCAAATTCACATACCTAATCAGTATCTTATAACTCATCATTGATAAATGTATCAAATGTCCACATGACGAGATTCTTTCATAAAAATTGCATTAAATGTCTCATATATTGCTTTATGATTCGAGTTGATGTAATCAATTACTCACTGCTCCCGCTTTTGTCCTCGAATTGTAGACATGGAACGATTACTTCATTGTATCAAGCTATTGCCCTGTCCCTCCATTTTTGTTCTGTCCGCTACTATAAATAAGCCGTCCAACAATGTCTAGGGAAACGAAATTCAACATCCGACATGTACGCAATCACAAATTTGTTCATTATGTAAAACCCTGAATTAATTTTTGGTTTGCCTTGTTGCCACAATGTTGGATTTTTTAGATCGATCCCCTTTTAAGCCTCATGAGCTACTGGCATATGCAAGGACCTTATCAAAGAGAGTAAGAGGGGGAAACGACACAGTACGAGGTTGAGTGTACTGATAAAAAGTGCAGCGGTTACAGACAGAACTTGAATCTGCGCTATCTCTAACTCAGACTCAAAGTCCAACGACTTAGAAGGCTCGGCCATCAGCACTCCCTTGATTAAACATGTTGTTACTATAAAGCTTCCACTATGCTTTCACGCTATAAATGTAAAAAAATTAAAACTAGTAGTTAGATCAATTAAACATCTAATCAAGCTGTAATAAAAAAAGGTATTACAAAAGATGGAATATATTCAGCAGGCCCTATTAACTTCTATTCGCAGCTTTAGAGGCGGGATTTAGAGTCGGGATTTTCAACTGCATGAGAAACAAATAATGTTTAAACCCGGTGTGATTTTCGAAATATCCCCAGAAACTATCTTAGGGACTTAACAATGTTAATGTAAAATTTTTAAATAGTTTTGGTGTGAAAATTAAGAGAAAAAAACATAGGAAATTATGTATTTTTTAAAATTATCGTAATTACAATATTGGTTACATTAACTAAAAGTATGGTTGCGTTGTCATAAAATTATTTTTATAAGAACAATTACTTATAATTAACAGGATATTTTACAAGTTTAGATACTTGTTTTCGATACTTTACAGACCGGTGGGGCGTAGAGACCTTTTCGTGATAAGAAAATGTCTATCTATACACTAGGCATCCAAATAACTTCCATGCGTAAAACCTGTTCAAACACAAACAACTGAACTTTCACTTTTATAATATTAATAGGATATAGTTTAATTAATATTTATTAAAACTTTACAAATTAGCATTTGTTTTTTTTTGTTTCAGATTTGTACTGATTTCAGTTATTAAAAGTATTTCTTAGAATCTGTCTTATATGAACTTTAATTGCTTTAAATGAGAGCTTTTCAAACGAAACATCTAATTAGTGTTGGAAAAGGCATTCAAAGATGAGGAAAGTCAAGTTCAACCTAATTGGCTTTGCTTATTTTGTTTAACTAAATTAAAGGAACAGTCCGGTATTATCGGAATGCTCTTAATAATTAATAACATAGGTTTCAATATAATTATTTTTAGCCATTCGTTGTATGTAATTGAACTGCCTGCACTAGGAAGTCTTCTGTCGAAAAAGAATTACCGGTGTACATCAATGTAGGACTAACCCAATCAATGGGTTTGTGAATCTTCTTCTAATTGAACGTGTGAGTAATAAAATTATATATATATATATATATATATATATATATATATATATACATTTTGATAAGCAATACCATCAGTAGGAATTTTTGAGCACGGAATTATGTAGAATCCATTTGTGTATTGTAAATTAACACCGAAGTAACTCAACTAGAAAGCGCTGAAAAAATAATATACCGATTTCCATTACTATACATCAGTCTTTCTCACTTGGTTGTTTTACAAACTATTTGTTTGCGACAAATAATTATGAATTAATAAAATATGATACAAAAGTTTTTAATTATATATTTTTCGTAGTCCAAATAATTAGTATCTTACATTCTAGATCCTAACCAGAATAATAATCCGAATAGGCTAATAAATAGGAATACAATTTCAAACATCATAATGGTCGAAATGATTAAAGATTATATATTTCTACAGTGTTATTAAGTTTGTGGATACTAATTGAGTACAAGTTTTTTTTCACAAATTAGCATTGAATCAACTCTGCCCATCATAGTTACGTTTTTGTTAGCAAGACTATTTTCTTAAGTAATCTTAAGTAATAAGAACCTCTTCTAAACTAATTTAAATAACAATACTAATATAATATTTAATACTATATTTTGGATTATATATATATATATATATATATATATATATATATATATATATATATATGTACACATAGAAAGATATACCTTTAAGGATAAATACGTTGTTCTTTACTGGATTCTATATTATAAATATAATTAATCTTGCACGGTTATTCAAAAATTTGGAGATTTATACTTCCTATCCCTTAAAAAATCCAATAAAGGCCAACTATCTCTTAGTTCCTTGAAGTATACGTATTGAAGAAGCTTGATATAATTTTGTCCCATACCATATTATGGTAAAAATAACACTGTTATAAATTTTAATGCTTTAATTTGTTTTGGTTCACTCTTTTTTTAATATAAATAACAATTAATGTCCCTAAACTAAACTGTTAATGAAACCTTTTACGATGTATTACACAACCTATGTTTATTTTCATTAGCTTCAAAAAGTTTAGCTACACCAACCAGATTGGTTCAAATGATGGGCATTTTTCAAATCTTATATTAACCTGTTGTTAAATTAGGGATTATAAAACTTAAAATTATATTCCAATTATTTGGCACGGGCCCGATATTTACTGCAAGGGTAGTCACACATAACATTTAAAACATTCATCAATAACTGAATTACGATTAAATGTTAGTCAAATTAAACTGTGATAATTACACACGAAATCGTATTGTTAAGATATAATTAGACATCTTTTTCTTTCAGGCGAACTCATTTTCATGACATACTATGGACAGATAAACCTTTTGGAAAAAAATATAATACTCAAATAATAAATATTTAGAAAGTCGGCAAGCATTATATTAAAAAATTTTGAACTTAAACTGGAGCACATTGCAAAAATGTTACAATAATACTGAATGGAGCGAAAAATTACTGTGGTAATGTTCGTTGAATTAACGTGAAAATTTTGATATTTGCTTACATTATATATTTTAGGATAGTATACTGCTTATATCCCACTGATATTATTTACTCTATCTCCATACTATAAACTACACACTTTTACTTATTATTTTATTTAGATACAACTGACATGTTTTACCTAATGACTGATGTATTCGTACTTTACTACAACATCGGTAAATGGCCTGCGTGGCTGTGAAGATCTTAACTTGTCTATTTATTATATTTTACAACTCTATTTTAATTAAATAATGCATCTTTGTGCTCATATTATATTTTAAAAAGTTTACTACAACCATCTTGTTTAGTTTTAAACACTGATTTTACCGTTCCAATAATAATACACTCAGAAGACTCCATAAAACATTTATAAGCAAGAAGAATACACACCTTATAATACTTTATTAATAACACTTATCAAATATATTTACTTATATTATTCCCTTTTGAAGGCTACATAAGTAGTAAAACAGATTTATACATCTTACTTACTTGATCAGCTCGGAATATATCAGCTTTTTTAAACAGATTAATGAAACCATGGCAGTCTATTCTTTGGAGGCCCTACAACTAAACGTTTTAAAAAAAGAAAAGATAAACAAAGTTTTTGGTTATATTCTATGTTTTAGGCAGACATAATATTTAAATCGAAACGGTAACAAGCAATGCATCCCAGAACCTCACATAAAACACTGTCTATGTTTAATCTTCCGAAATACCTAGATTTGAGAACATTACCGTATCATTTTCTGGTTATTGCATTAATACTGCGATATTTGTTCCTTATTCTTCGCTGAAATTTTTGACATTTACGTTATAGTATATTATTTTTCATTATAGACTGCATGTGATTCTTAAGAATGTGCATTTCCCAACATTGTAAATAATACGATAAAATGTGATTTTGTGACTACGTAAAAGACACACTTTAGGTCACAGTGTTTCCTAGAACTCAATGATACCACCTAATATAACACCAAGAACAAGTACCGACATATCAGCAGGAGATTTATTCCGTCATACCAATGTGATATACCCTGACAGGGTAGTTGTCCGCAGCCGCCGCATGTCATTGGCTCAGACCATCGATCACGTGACTTGTCGGTTGCGCTTTGTTGGCTCTTGGTCAGTGATTGTTGGTTTGGAGTTTACTCGCAAACAATTTAAACATGAATTCAGTTTACATTCTGAGTTAAAAAATTGTGTATCACAAAGGATAAGTTTAAATCTTTCTCTATAAATTGTTCACTATATACAAATACAGTATAAGTAATTTTACACTATATGCTTATGTTTAAAATTTTTTATTTGAAAATCTTTCTCTTTATATAAATATAAATAATTTTAGACTATAATTTAAAATTTATAAAAACCTGTTAATTTTAAATATACGTTTTATTAGGTATAGTATTATAACAATGTAATCTATTACACTATTGAACTCAGAAATAAAAAAATCCTTCTCCAAAAGAACTAGTAACTGTTACCTGCATTATGTCTGTTGAAGAAGGATCTAAACATTAACGCCAGACATCAACCTTATATTTATGATATTTTCTGCAATAAATGTCTACTGACGACGGGTGAAAACAATTATATACCTATAAATACGATAGTACGATATATTACAAATGGCTAGTTCAAGAAATAATACTTTAAATCGTAAATTAGTGTTATAATTGCTATTTTCTGTAACGGTATTACACTGACAACGGGTTAAAAACAATTATATACCTAGAAATATTATAAATACGATAATAAGATATTTTATAAATGGAAAGTTCAGGAAATAATACTGCAAACGGTAATTTATGAGATAATTGCTATTTTCTGTAACGGTATTATAATGACAATGGGTAAAAACCTGTTATAAATGGCCGTTATATGAAATAATGTATACAATACATTACTGCTGAAAATGATTTTATCCGCAATGCATACCTTCTACAGCCCTTTAAGACTTCAAATACATTTCTTTTAATTCACATTCGTTATTGTTTAGGAACATTTTAATAAAAAATATTTGTTGTAGTATATGCATTTTTAATATAAATTGCATGAGGAATATATGAAAAATACTTTGATTTTCCGTTCCACAAATCAATGTCACTTTGTCTCCGAGTCCAAATAAAGTATTAGTTAGTATTCTAGTGTAGACGACAGAAAGAGATTATGTCTGTGAACATCGTGATTTCCGATGTATAGAACCTAGAAATGATTAGTTAATGCAGTTTTAGATCTATAATGTGTGTGTTTTTTTAATAGCGTAGTTTTGAAATGTCCTCTCTTTTTGTGGTTAACATACATACCCTGATGAATTGCAGCTACTCTTAGGTATGTTGATATTTCACAAAGTTTTATTGTTTTACCACGGTCTAATAGAAGTTAAGCAATGGTGAGAGTATGATGGTATTCAAGTTGAATCGTTCAAATACGTTTCTTTTCCTCTTTTTAAGACAGGCCCAAAATATTGCACAAAAGAAGATTGCATAGGATAGAGATAGAAAATATACACTGTAATTTAAAAGTGTGAATACACACTGTTTAGTTTTTGATGGATAAAG
This sequence comes from Homalodisca vitripennis, assembly GCF_021130785.1. Taxonomy (NCBI): domain Eukaryota; kingdom Metazoa; phylum Arthropoda; class Insecta; order Hemiptera; family Cicadellidae; genus Homalodisca; species Homalodisca vitripennis. The sequence goes on from NC_060213.1 coordinate 9,018,018, forward strand.
ATGGAAATAAAAGTGAACTTTAGTCACAGTTATTACTTTTTCCATACATCCGAAATGGGATTTTTTAAAGGCAGCTGGAAAGTTTTTAAGTTAGAGTAGCACTAATATTTATAATTACGTGAGGTAATTAAACGCCTTAAACTTACTATTCAGTTTTTTATATAAGATGTTCGAATTGCTGTCCCAGGAAAGTTTGACAATATTTAAGTCTGTTGTAGAAACTTGAAACGGCACGCTCTATGGATTCTCGTGGCATTTTTTGAAATTCCACTACCTACTATTCTGTCCCGGAGATCATTAACGCAATGGTTTTTTGTGTTTTAGACGTTGTTTTAATGTGACCCCACACAAAGGTAGTCAATTGGAGATAGATCTAGGTGTAAAAATCAAGTGGTGTGCAAGCACATTCAACTGAGAAGCTTACTAAAGATTAAAATCTATTTCAGGCGCTGTAAGTGGAAGTGGGTTTAAAGGGTACAGTGAAAATCCTAACTTCCGATTGTGCCTTACTATTCAATTCGCTTACATTGGTTGTAAATCTATTCAACTGTAAGTCATACTGTTTTTGGGACGTGTGGTGGACTAACGTACGCGGGAATATACTAAAATTCAAAGTTATATGAACTTAAAAAACTAGCAATCATGAGATACACGATTGTTTTAATTCCTTAAAAGAAAAGATATTTGTAATTTGAGGGTCACCGAGCTCGAAACTATTTGATCCTATCAATTTATTACTTTTCTGAATAATGCATATGTTTTATTTATGCTAATGTAGTAAAGTATATGCACTTTCTTCCTAATTATTGTTGGTTTTTTTCATCATATTTTCTTGTTTCTGTGTAGGAATCATATCATGATTTATATACAAAATCATAAAAACTCACTCAAAAGTAAAGAATTCACGCAAAGTTCCCTAAAAATTTACTGTTATTAAAAAATATGTTTAGTGTGTAGTGTGCTACTTTCTCATTCTATTTTATGAAAAGTAACACTGTGCTCACTTGTTTCCACAAATTGCAATCAATAAGAAACTGGATCGTTGAATCATCTTACTTACCGGTTCCTCCGTTGTTTCCTTCAAGTTCTGTATATATGCTATCCCTTAATGTAAAGTAAAGGAACATCGAGTTCTATACACGTACACATGCAACATTTACTACTCGTTAAGTAAAGGTCCAGATTAAACTAATTTGATTCGATTCGTTATTTCTGCTATCTACTACATAAATTATATAGTACTATTCCAATAAACATTAAAGAAGTGAACAATCATAAAAATAAAAACTGTTAAATATAATATGGGAATAAGACTTGTGGAATGTATTAAATATTATTGGTTTGTATCGTATGTAAATTGCTTTCCACTATATTTTAATATGAAATATTTTTGTTATCAAATTATCCCATTTAAATAAATTAAGGTATATAAATAAATAATATGCAAAACCACAATCGTTAAAATAGTGAAAAAACACAATCTTATTAATGATAAAAATAACTTTAAGAAACGTCGTAATGTATTAGAAATATATGAAAACATGTATGTTAGTGTGTGACAGCATGGATTTTCAAGTATAGTATGATTTTGAACGATTCAACTTGGATACCATCATTCTCTCACCATTGCTTAACTTCTATTAGACCGTGGTAAAACAATAAAAACTTTTTTGAAATATCAACATACCTAAGAGTAGCTGAAATTCATCAGGGTATGTATGTTAACCACAAAAAGAGAGGACATTTCAAAACTACGCTATTAAAAAAAACACACACAATTATAGATCCAAAACTGCATTAACTAATCATTTCTAGGTTGTATACATCGGAAATCACGATGTTCAGAGACATAATCTCTTTCTGTCGTCTACACTAAAATACTAACTAATACTTTATTTGGACTCGGAGACAAAGTGACATTGCTTTGTGGAACGGAAAATCAAAGTATTTTTCATATATTCCTCATGCAATTTATATTAAAAATGCATATACTACAACAAATATTTTTATTAAAATGTTGCTAAAACAATAACGAATGAGAATTAAAAGAAATTTATTTGAAGTCTAAAAGGGCTGTAGAAGGTATGCATTGCGGATAAAATCTTTTTCAGCAGTAATGTATTGTATACATTATTTATTTTTCACATTATATATGACCAATACTTAATAAAATTTTTGGATTTATAATAGCCTAAACACACTCTTATATCCAGCACAAGTACGAAAGCAAAATGGTTCAATCAAGCAGGAGGAGAACAGAGGTAAAATTTTCCTTTGAACTTATGTTGGAATAGCGGAACGGAAATGGAGTGCCAAACAGTTATCGATCACAGCCTCTTCATCAGAGGTGGAATTGCCAGCTTCCGGCCACATTTGAGCTTACCGCGTTAAGGGAAAATTTGACATGACACACGGGAAAAATTAAAAAGCAATATAATTGTTACTTATATTTTTATAAAATATAACTATAAATAAATAATATATATATATATATATATATATATATATATATATATATATATATATATATATATATTTATTTATTTATTTAGTGTGTGTGTTGTGTGTGTGTGTGTGTGTGTGTGTGTGTGTGTGTGTGAATTACGTCAAAACTACTGGAGGAAATTATTGAAATTTCAACATGGTAGTTTTGAGGCCTTATGGAAACTTTTAATCGCTTTGTAGAAGGCAAGATATTGCCCCTAGTTAACATAAAGCCCTATTTCAATTCCTAAAGTTCCTGCGATCTGCACACACTGGTCTCTAACGTTGCAAAACATTCTATAGTCCATTAGTTTATGGAATTGTATTAAAGGGAACGTATGTATTTAATTTACGTATGCGGTATAGGTAATACTATGACCGGTGTATATTACAATGATAATACATATACGGTTTTTATATATATTTCAGGAATTTTAACAAATGTGCAAGGTCTACGAAATTGCTTGTGGAGCATCTGCCAGTATATACTTAAATGTATATACACATAAATTAGATTTGATGTTTATTATAAATATATATATATATTAATCTTCAATAAGAATTCTTTAATTATTGTAATAAACATTTTCTATATTTCGGCTTAAGCCGTCTTCAGGAAATTACAAAAATTATATAAATAGGGCTATAAGAACAGAATAAACATAAAACATATATATATATATATATACAGTATATATATATATATATATATATATATATATATATATATATATATATATATATTTATAACATTAAACAGGAATTTATATCTAAATTCTTTCACAAAATTTATTGTTTTTAATTTAAATGAAATATTATCATGGTATCTAACTGGGTTCTAAATGTTTGCAGAAATATCTAAACACAACTCTCTGGACAAAAGGACTTCCGGTTCCACCAGTTAAAACCCTGCAATGGCAGGCAAGATAACTTGATTTTTTACTGTTTGTTACAACAACAATAGTAAGCTACTTATTTATACTACACAATATTATTATATTAAAGTAACATTTATATTACTTTTGCAACTCACGTTGGAAATTAAAGTAACCAACAATTTTCTTTATCAGATGGGAACATAATAATCAAAATTTTACAAAAAATTAATAATTAATAGCCTAATTGTCTAATTATTTTCAAAACACTGGAATTTTTTAAGAATGTGAAGATATATTGCATATATCTCTATTTGTATAAGAGATTGAAAAAGACAACTAAATCAGGATGAAGAGCTAGAAATTAAAACGAAAGGTTTCTTGAATATAAAATAATAACAGAATTACGTTTGAAATAAAATATTGACGACACATATTGTTCCTGTTTAATTCATAAAATAGTTTTAAGCTCGTAAAAAGTACAGTAATTACAAAGCTTAGTCTTAATTATAAACTATGCAGTGACCACCAGATATGAACTTTGGAATTTTACGTCACGAATATAAAGTAAATTTTAAAATATATGGAGTAAAAGCTTTTACACTGTCTAGTACAATCACTTTAACCAACATTATATTTTTAAAATAAACGTTTCAAGTTTTACAATTATGCAGTTAAATGCGCAAGTTACATTAGAAAACTATAGAGTATGTAATCGACTGGAACTACAATCTGTTTGAAGTAATAAATATGTTTGGGAAATCTCATACCAGGGTGTGGTGGTTACTCAATCACCGGAACTATCTGAGGTATTCGAGTCCAAGTTTTAATACAAGTTTAAATACAAGGCTGTGCCTTTAGCTTTCAATAAGTGTATGTCATCGGTTTTAATTACGTATTATAATTTACATTCAGATATGCAAATACAATTATTCAGGAACTAAAAGAGTCCAGAAATGCAACTCCTTAGTGTATTAATATTACAAGTAAAGCAACACAATTTTTCAAATAACTAGTTTACGGACAAATCTAATTTTTTAAGCAAATATATTTTTTAATCATACTAGGGACGGTTCCTAGTGGAAGCCGCAAGAAAATCGTAGATGAAAGGATCGTATTTTGTTAGGATGTCTCTATTTAGAGAACAAAATACCACAAACCAGACATCTAAAATTTCATCCTAGCCAAAACTGTCACTGTTTCAGGTTACACACTTAAGTTTGTGTCGATAACGCTTATTTATCACTCGTTGTGTTGGATAATTAATTAAACCCCAAATACCTCGAAATATACTGAAAACAATTGTTTTAAATTATGAATTACTTTACTCTACATTTGTAATCGGTTTTCTTTTAAAATTTTGTGCAATGTCACACAATAATAAAACATTCAGTACTTCAAGATAAGGTTATCATTATAAAACTATAACTTATATTTTTAACAATATATCTTTAAATTTATGACCTTTTAACATTTTGACTTTGAGCAACACTGTTACAGTAGCCATTTATAACATTTCATAGCATATCAGCGAGTCATGTCTGCTGAGCAATGTTTGTGTCAAGTTGTTAGTTTAGAGTGTTACGTCTTATAACCCTTTCTCTTTAAATGACGCTAAAAAGAAGTCCATAGGTGGCAAGTCAGGTGACATAGTACGTCATTCAAGCGGACCCCTCCGGCCTATTCATTGTACTCGAAACGTACAGATTAAAACATTACGTACGTCCACGGCATGACAATTGAGTGTAAAAAGATAAAACTAAGTCCTAGTTTAATATTTTTACATTCATTATGGCATACATAATTCTAGTAACCTACATGTTTTGGTAAATGTATCTACTAAAATTCCTTAATAATGAAAAGAATGTTTTCTTTCCTACAGTGCATACACACACATATACCTTTTGCAGATGCTAGAAGTGGGTCTTTATTATATAGTGATGTTTAATCAGCCCATTATCTACTGTTGTGGAAATTATATTTGCATTGTCTATACTAAAAATCTGTAGAGGCATTCTCATAGATCGTTTCAGAGTATAGTGTAATGGCATTCTTAGAGCCCGAAGAAATATTTTTCGTATGCTGTAAGTTATATGGGGTTTCACCATTTTTTATACAGTACAGGGAATAACTACAAACTGCCGCCATTTTGGCTAAAGTGCATCTTTTGAGTACATTTACTCTTAAACATTTTCATCTCACTCCTTTTGCACTGCCCCCGATTATTATAAAAAAATATTTATTCACAAATATAATTTTTAGGTATATAATTCATGTGTGCGCAAATTATAATTGCTCTATTTACAAATATTTATTTTTAAATCAGAAATGATTTCTAAAGTTTTTCGATCATATATAAATATTTATAGTAATATATTTTATATTTTCCTTGTACTGAAAATATATTTAAATTTATTTTTTTAAATCCCACTACAAAAATATAACTTACAATTCACATATTTTGGATGATAGTTATGTGAAGGATAATATGTAAAAGTAAAAAAAACTAAAGGGATGTGCTCGTACAATCACCAAACTTGTAAAACGAGCTGTTAACATGCGCTTAGCCTTGTATTCTTATCGATAAAATGTTTACAAAAGTTTATACCTCATATAAGTTGTATAATACTTTATCCGTTAAATATGATAATATAATAATAGCCCATCGTATTACATAATAAATCTTTCACTAAATAAAATCTAAAGCCTTTGATTTCAGGGTTCTTTCTAATTGGTCTATACTGATGAAAGTAAAAATGAATCGTTATATCTCCCCAATTGAGTAAATAAAGCTGCAATCAATGTTGAATTAAACAATAAACATGTAACACATCATATAAAAAGCTGGAATACATGTTTGGACATGCTAATATTGCACTGTCATTTACTTCAGTGTCTAAATTTTCGTAATCCTTTAAAAACATAGGATAACTATTTTCATAATGATACATTTTTTCTAATTGAAGCTGACTGCAGGTGAAATTATATTCAAAGAAGTTCCTGATCATGAGACTTGCAGCAAAGTGAAATACTGAAACTTTTTGATCTCAACTTCCTAGGGAAGGGACAAAGAGAAAGCATGATGAAGATTCATAAGGCAAGCAGGTTTAATGAGAGGAGTTCTTTGACGTCACAATCAAATATTGACATCTTCCTACTCCGTGTGTGCCTGTATGTGCTGATGTCATGTTTCATCAGTTAAACTTAAATAATGCATGAGTAAGTTATAAATTGAACTTAATATTGCATGAATGGGGTTAACGCACGTGTCCTAACAATCTTAGAACTTTAATTCCAAAACTTTCGTTTAAGAATGAAATCTACCATACCAATTTTAAATTCTTGGTGTCACATGTTAACATATAGGCCTAATAATATTTCCAAACTCTCTCCAGGCTACGCCCCTCTGGCCTTTTGAAAAGCGTGGAGGTACGCGGGGTTCTATATCGTAAGATTTAATAGAATTTATGTTATTTTATTGCGTTTTGAAGACTAAAAAATCAGAATCTTTCTGTTTTCCGTTTCAAGTATGTATAATAACTGGTTAGTTTTCACAAGTAAAGTTTATGGTGAAAATTTCTTTATAAAATGCTGCTTTGTCGATATTTAGTGGAAAAATTAGTTAATTTCGGCAATATAAAATGTTCTGCTTTGTATGCCTAAATTGAAGTCATTGTTTTGTTCCTTATCTACGTAAAAACGTTATCGCATAATTTTAAAGGGCATTAATTTGGAATATCCTAAAAAACTTGGTTTTAATTCGTGACTGCTGCCGTCTATAGTAAAGGTCAGATAATATACAAAAGCAGAGGGTATACAAAATGTTTATGGAAATACAAAATTCTGGATTAACTATTTTACAATGTGTATTATTTTGTGAGAAAACTATGTCCCTGTATAATTATAATATTCCATTTAAAGGGGAGCTTTGCATACACAAAATATAGTTATTGTTGGTAATTGCTTTGAATGACTTGCTAAGTCTAGATAAACTTGCATTGTTTAGTTTATACTTGACTACACTAAAGGAACAGTCTGGAATGATTGAACTTGTGTTACTATATAATAATTAAGGTAATTACCACAGCTACAGATTGTCTTTTGTTGTTTAAATATCTGCATTCTGTATCTGTCTGATAATAATGGCAGGAATACATTAGAATACTGGTAACCCGATGAGTTTTTCAGTGCCTGTAAAAAGGAAATCTTTGTTATAACTACTATGTAAATAATGCTGTGTTTCCTTTCAAAATAACTTGAGATATATTTTACAGTATAATTTTACAGTTAAACTTTAAAATTTTTCAAAGATTAAAATTATAACTTGACTTCAAAACTTTGTTAAAACTAATATCACCTATTAGTTATCACTAGGAGTAGATAACTACAAATAATGTATTTATTGTGTATTGCTGAAAGGAAATCGAGTAGCTCAACTAGAATGTGATGATAACCTAAAACCGGTCACTATTATCATATATCTCCCTTTTCCCTCTGGTACTTTTTATATAACTTATATTTTAAATTCCATAGAATTAAGCTGTATCTGTATTACCGATTTAGTATTCTCCTTTATACTATTCTGCGTTGCTTGTTAGCCTATTTTTTCCAGGAATACTGATAAATTGAAATACTTTAGTAGATTTCCTTAAATGGTTTTTGACTGATAGCTTAGGCATTCACTCATTGAGATGTTAAAATATTTATTTTTTCCTACCTTTACGCACTTAATCTCGAAAACTAACTAATATATAGACTTGTTAACTTTTCTCATACCCAGTAATTGTTTTATACCCAAAAGTATAATTCAAAACTACTTGTCTTTTCTACAAGTATAATTTTCTACGTATTTGTCATTGAACGTAAAATTTATTATAAAAGTCTTCATAGGTTACACTGTTTTTCAAAGTTACAAACCTATGTTTTCTACATTTACACTAATGAACATTAAAACATTTAAAGAAGTACTGCACGATAACCAAGCGTGTAACAGAAACATATTACTATCGGAAATAAATGAGGGATGGTTTATATAAACGCCAATTCCTATAATAAGCGGTTCAGTAGTAAAAAGAATTATTGGCCACAAAGCCAACCAGTCACGTAACCATCATACGCTGAACCATTTACATGCGGCTAGTGTGGACAATAATGGTTTTGGTAAACAATCCACAAATGACAGTAGTTATTAAAACCAATTTATTGTGTTTTGTTCGTGATTAGTTTTCATTCGTTCTTTTCCTTTCATACTTGATACAAAGACTCACGTCTTAATGCTATAAAAAATTATAAAATGTAAAAGCATACTAATATAATTAATAATAAAAAGCACATATATCATTCTGGATCCGCTTTCTAATGATGTCTCTCAGTCTAGTCCATCTATTCAAACGGTAGTCCAAGAACTCAGTCACGATATTGATCACGTGTCTTCACGCTTTCCCGGTACTTAATGTGTATGCTTGAAGTACGTGTGCCAATCTTTGCAATTCTATCTTTCCTAACCGTATTAATCTTGTCGCTATTGTAGTTATAAGTGCAAATAAGGATGATGTTAAATAATTTAACCTCTTACGGCATATTTGTGTTTTTACCGACACAGGTGCAGAGTTATAAAAATATATTTTATTTAATAAAATCATCTATTTAATCTCTTTGAATGCCACAGTTTATATTGTTGTATAAATAACTCTCCTGTTTTTCTTATAAGCAATAATGTCTAAAATGTTAATTTATTTAAATATGTTTTGTACTAAATGTAAAATATTCAGAGATCAATAACCTAATAATAAATATCCAGCTTTCGGTTGACTTTAAACAATGTTTGGCATAAGATTCGTGCAATAGGATTTCACATAGATTTTTGCTAATTATGATCTAGGTTTCATGGGACAAGTTTACCTTATGAGCAAAAATATTTAGTAATATTTACTATATACATTTGTTATAGATTCTTTTTATTTGTACATTTTCACATAGATTTATAATTATGGTGATCTAGATACATAACGAATGTTTCGATTACGTTGAAAAATAAATACATTTATTATTAGCAGTAATATAAATGTGTGTAATATGCATTGTTATGGTAACCTCATTCATTAAGGATAAATATTTTGTATATTTGTGAGTGAAAGATTTCTCTCCGAATTTTTCTTCTTGATAATATTGCATTATTTTAATAAATGTTTCCATTGAGGCACTTATTTTTAAAATGCATGAAAATAGCAATGTATGCATGTGGCAGTGAATAATATAATTTTCTAATTATATTATAAATAATTCGGGGGTTAGACCTATTATTTTATTTACAACTGGAACTAATATATTTACGATGGGTTTCTAAATAATGTATACACACTCGCCATAAAATAAGACTCAATTTGTTAGTAAAAACAATAGTATTTAAATACGCAGCATAGACAATAAAATAATTTTATATTATCTTAGTTATATTTTAAAAGCAAAAGTGCTTTTTTTGTTTTAATTAACCGCGAAAACTATTTAACACATTTTACTGAAATTTTACATTCTTACGATACTTGTCATGAATATAACTTATTGTTATTTAAAAAGCCTCTCTAAGCTTTATCATACTGGTATTTAAACTACCAAAACACTCATATTCTCTAAAGATGTGAAATAGTAATTGAAAGAGCTTGTAAAATCTAATTAACTGTTCTATGTAAATATTTTAACGACAGTACAACCAGATGGTTACTTATTAACAAAAGGAAGTCCTTTTGTCCAAATTGTGTTTAGATATTCGTGCAAACATTTAGAACCCAGTTATATACCATGATAATATTTCATTAAATTAAGAACAATAAATTTAGTTAAAGAATTTTGATATAAATTCCAGTTTTATATATGTATACTATATATATATATATATATATATATATATATATATATATATATATGTAATGTTTACATTAAAAAACATACGTTAGAATAACCCATTATCGGTTCATACTATATATTTACATTAGATATTTAAACGTTCAATATAGAAAATAAGGCAAAAGCTCTAAATACCAAAGCTAAATTTGTGTAATTGTCTACAGACTAATAGTATAGATTTTATTTTCTGATTTAACCCCATCCGTGGCCGTCAAATGGTTATATATAAATATAAAAAAATAATATTTTTACTACGAAATAAAGAAACATAAAGTTCAGTATGGTTGTGCAGTTTTCGTTCTATCGTAGTAAAATATCAAATCATTGCTTCTTATTGAGATCCACTTTATAAATATATATTTCAGGAATTGCATGAGTAAAGTAAATGGTGCAGTTTATTACAACTGTAGATGAATTATCATTTTTGAGAATTCATGTGAGCCTTCTTCAAATCGGTTCGTTGTGCACCTTTTCATTTACATATACAATAACTGTCCAGAGAAGGGTTCTATAATTACGGACAAAACTTGATACATTGATATCTCTTGATTTGAGAAAAAACGCTATTTAATTTTTGTTTTAAGACCTAGATATCTTTCAGTACACGGCTTCATTTTCATTAAAGAAAGAACATAATTTATTTTGGGGTGAAAAACTCCAATTACAGTCTGTTATTTAAAATAGCTATTTATTATACGGTGAGAGACCAGCAGTAAAGGCTTTTCCTAATATCTGTGAAAAACAATAGAAACAGTTTAGAGTGTTCCAATTAAATTTGTTTTATTAGCTCTGTTTTACGGTAACTTGCTGATTTCATTAATACAGGGAAAACAATAAATCATAACATATATATATATATATATATATATATATATATATAAATTAAAATTTTGGTAAGGCTTATACATATATCACGATTCTTAAGGCTTTTATTCAGAATATATGGTCCTATTTGGGCTAACCATAAAGATTCTGTATTTTGTGTAACTGATAAATTGCGGTATAATCCCAAATACAATAAAACCTTTTGTGCATAATGCAGAATATAATTTCTGATTAAAATTAATTATGATTAGTATGTCACGTGGGAGTATAGCTGAGACTTGATTAGCAAGTGATTAATTATTCAATCCATAAATAATTACATGCAACATTATATCAGGAGTTAATTAGCTACTGCTTTTAATACGGGATATTTCTTTAATCGGCACTAAAAATCACTAAATCAAATGTCAGTAATCCATGATTGAGATATAATTAGTAACTTCTAATTACACTTAATTGATCTGTGATGAACTTAGCTATGATGAAACTGTAAAATGTTTTTTATGGTGTATATAGTGTATAATAAAGATTCCCTTGTAATATATCTGTAGACGCTTCAGTGTTATTATTAAGTGATAAAATTAGCGAAATTAGGATTTTTAGATATACATGGTTAAACATTATAATTATATAGTTTACGCATGGTTTTGAACAAGTTAAAGGATTACCAAATCATATTGTCAACTAAATCTAATTAAATCAAATGTTACCTATTAAAACATAATTAAAGAATAGATAGCATTATCATAAGGCAGCATTATTTTATCTAGTCTAAAAATATTTTAATGCCATTAGGATGTAATAAAAGTCATATGACTTACTTTTTAAGGATTATAAAATTATTTTTATTGTGTATATATTGTAAAAAATTTTTTAAGGAGGTGCCTTAAGAAAAAGACCTTATACAACAATGAAATATCTTTCAGTAACATTTATCCTATATTATAATGGTATTCTAAGGAAATATTTAATATTTTAAAATAATAAATGGTACGTTTATTTTGATAGTACACATTTTATAAATATTTCCATTATTTACAAATAAACAGTTTTTTTTGTTAGTGTTTCAGTTTAAAAAAACACACAAAATAATCCAATTCCTTTAATAATTGCAGATTTTTGTAGGTCTCGCCTTATATTCAATGTGTGGATAACACTGGACAAAAACGTATTTAAACACATATCTGAACACGTATACATTATTATGGTAATTCGTTGAAAAACCTCTCAAAATCTTTCACTACCCCTTAAATAATCCTATTTACTCTAAGTTTTACATATGTATCCTATTTATAAATTAAAATATTTTCTAACCTCTTCTAACCAAGCCATGAGTAATTGATCAAATTAACTGCAATATTTCCATATCGTTATTATGTTTAAAATTTGTCATAATAGCAAAAATTATATTTCATAAAAAAATTTTCTTACATTAATGTGATGATTGCTTTTAATATGTATACTCCTGGGCTAGCTCCACCTGAAATTTAGGAGTGCTTCGATATCAAACTTGTATATAGTATAAATGTGGTTAAGGAGGTAGCATTAAAGATATAACAATAAAAGACCTTTCAGTTACATTTAACCAACACTACAAATTTATTCTTTATTTATTAATATTTATAAATATTTTCTAATTAACAATTATTTACAAATATGATAGTTTTTCCTGTTAGTGTTTCAGTTTAAACAAGAAACCGATAAGTTTATAATAGTAGATTATTATGGGTATCAACTTGCATTCTATTAGTGTAAAACACCTTGTCATAACGTAAGCGTATATATATATATATGTATATGTAAATATATATATGTGTGTGTGTGTGTGTGTGTGTGTGTGTGTGTGTGTGTGTGTGTGTGTGTGTGTGTGTGTGCGCGCGCGCGCGCGCGCACCTACACATTATCACAAGAAATAACAATAGTAAAATAAAAACAATATTTCCATATTTTTATTATGTTTAACAAAACCTGTCTAACATTTATTCCAGTGTTTGTTTGAGTCATATATGCTCCTGAGCCAGCTAAACCTGTCACTCATAGCTGCTTCGCTATCAAACTCTCAAGTTGTGATGAGTGACGTCAACAATGTGAAACTCTCTGACAGTCTCAACTTATAGTTCGCCAGTAACTAAGCTTGCAAACTGAGTTGTAACAATTTTAAAATCAGGAAAATGAAAATAAATAAATTCATTGTAAATCTGATTACAAAAACAATTATATTTTGTATGTGTGATGTACGTAGTAATAGATGAGCATAACGACCGCAACGCACACATTGTCATCTTTTGGTTGAGTTGGTGTGTACAAATTTATTATTTATCTACCATGGATATATATATAACGAAATTCTTATATATATATCTAAATTAATATTTATAAATATATAAATAAATAAATATATATATATATATATATATATATATATATACATTAATTAAAATCTGTATAAGAGGAAATAGCCTAATTTAATTTTAATAAACATTGAATCACAAAAAGTACTTGCTTCGCCGGTGACTCGAACCCGGATTATATATATATATAAATAAATATATGTGTATATTTATATAATTTAGTAATTTATTTATATAATTTTAGTAAACATTGAATCGCAAAAGTAAGAATGTCTGTAAACTTTAAGTATAGCATGAAGCTTTAATTTAATACAGACGAGTGTGACTTCCAAGATGGTTTGTGTATAACTAAGAAAATAGGTTAGTCAATTGTATTTGAGAGAATCAACTCAGTTAACTGGCCAGTATGCTTTTTGGACACTGAGGATTCATAATTTTTTAATTTTATTGCTGTCTGTAAGTTAAAGTCTTTGCAGGACATCTCAGTAATAAAACGATGGTTTTAAAATCTCTTTTCTATCTCAGTAATAAAAGTCTAAAATACAAGTCTTTTTATTTATAAAACCATATAAATTTCGAATACAATATTTTTTTTCGTACAATTTAAATAATATAATTTACAAGCGTTCTTCACCTAATTAAAAATTATTTTAAAAAATATAAAAAAGAGTTTCTTTCGTGATCCTTTGTATACATTACACCTGATCGCGATAAAAGGCAAAGTAGAGATTAATGCCGAGTTCGCCAGAGAATGATTTTTTATCATAGATTACAATCTCCTTTGTTTAGATATAATACTATTAAGACTATGCACCAAGTGATTAAGAATAATTAAACATTATTAATAACGAACTGTTCTAAAACCATATAAGAATAATTTTACAAGATAATTATTACAGACTGTTAAATTGTAAAATACTAACCTATATCATTATTCAAGCTTACACATTATGTTGGTATACCTAATTTTACTGCGAGGGTGGGTACAAAAAACTCTAACTATACAAAATTATATATGATACTGTATCAAGTATGTATGTCTCTCTCGCAAGTATACGTGTGTCTCTCCTTTAAAACAAAAATAATCTAAACAAAATAAGTGCTTACTGTTGTGCTAGAATCTTGCCCTCACAATCAGCTAAAAGAATGTTATTTAAAGAGAAATTAGATACAAAATCCCTTAGAAGCTTTGAGATACATTAACATCTAGTGGAGTCCTGGGTTCAAAAAAAGCTAGAACCAATCTTTTAGACCCGAAGATTATAATTATAATTACGTCTCATTTATGGGTTTTTGGTATGAAGGGGAGTAGTGCAGCACAGACATTTTTTATAAATAATAAATGTAAAAAAGTAAACTCTTTCTTTTAGTTTTATTCTATTTTACAGAAAAAGGTTAAGGAAATAATGAACAAAATAACAAGCACTGCATTTGTTGTGGATGGAATATCCATAAAAAATTGAATAGTTTTGGGTTTGAACCCTAACTATTTTGGTGGATTGACTCATTATATCACCTCACCTTTTAAGAATCGCAATTCTTCCAACCAGCGGGAAGCGGAATGTGGTGATTCCTCTTCCAAAAGTCCTTATTCATACTTCAATTTACCAGTAATTACCAATATCAATTATGTCCTCTCTGTTATGTCCAAAATAATAGAACAGTTGGTATTATTACTGGAATTTGAGGGGCTTGTACCGGGTCTCATTTAGGGTTTTGGAGGAATTTATAGTACATGATACACAATCTTTAATATGGTGGATGCCACGCTTTCAGATAAATATAGGAGTTTGTAGAGATTGATAACTGCATTAGAGTTATCACAGGCCTTTGACTCAGGTAAACCTTTTAGTTGATGCAAAGCTAGGTTTTTATCGATTCAAATAAACTTCGTTTATATGGTTTTTATCTTATTTAATTGGGTGAACGCAAAGCAGAAAGTTTGACGAGAAATTATCATTGGCTATTCCTAGATAGGTACCTCAGAGCAGTTACCTAAAACCCATTATCTTCCTTATATACACCGCAGAATTGAAATATCAGTTAGTATATATATGCTCTCTAAGTTCTTAACCAGCAGATATGATTTACAGCTGATGTTATCTTACTATACAGTACCGTTAATTCTAATAAAGCTGCTCGTAAGGTCAACAATGACTTGGAGAGCGTAAAAAGGTGGTCAGATGATCATGGTCATTAGATAACCTCTGATAAATGTTTTGTTTTGCCGGTAAATAGCTTATGATTAAGTTTAGAATTGGGAAAGTACAATGCTGACGGTTGTATCCATGTACAAAGCAAGCAATACTTTTATGCAATACTTTGATGGTTATTGGCGTCACTCTTGATTGCGAACTCAAAGTTTCTTACGTCATGATCTATGAGTAAAACTTTACAGCCAAATTTAAATTTAAATCTAACCTAAGCACAATTCTCCAAGTTTCTTTTAAATTATTCTAAATTATGAAATTAAACGTTTTCTCATTAACCGATGCTCTTCGAATCTTTGGCTTTTATTTAACACGGAAAACGATCCATGATAAGGCATTGAGATTTTTTACGGTTTGAGGATGTTTGATCACATAAGCGAGTACTGATTACGTGCTGGAGTGCAATCGGTAGAGGGCTCCTTCCATGTTCAAACCGTTAAGGTGATTCATAAGGTTTTCAGAACGAAAAGCCCAGAAAATGTTATTAAAAGCTTCATTTTAGACATGAGGTGAGTCAATGCTGTATGTGATATGATATGATGGTCATTTACACCTACCAGGGACTAATTTAGAGACAAGGGAAAGGCACTTAGACACTTTAGACAAAAATAATATAATACTCTGCCCACTGCAATAAAACTCCTAACCCATTTTAAACTTAAGAAAATGTGGCATGAATATTAAGTTAATAATGTTGATCGTATTTTTATGTTTGTGTGGTATACTTTGACAGTAGTTATAAATCAAAGCAGATTTTGTATTTTGATGAAAGATGAACAACGTAATATTTACAATGTGTTTGTTTGTGTCTCATAATAACAGGCAAACTTGAAAAAATGCTCCATTATGAACGTTGTAAGAGTAAAGGACAGTGTAGAGGGACACGCGAGAACAGATCAATCTGTAACCAAGCAGAATAATGCCGAGAGCGTGAAGCCTATGAATAAGTAACAAGCACTCGTGCCAACTTTTACATTTAATCGCCTCAACGGCTATCAAAGCTGTACGAGTTTTGATTCATGCAGCTAATTTTCTTTCTATTTATAATATATTTCTATAATAATTTCTCAATGTAAATGTCATATGGAAATAAAGTAATAAACTATAATAGTATTATATACTGCCCATAAGAAAGGGCAGTATTTTTTTGTATTTATAATAGTACTAGAAAGTGTATTATATCAGAATTATTACTGACATTATTAAAAAAGCATATCACTATATAAAACAAAAGGCGACGCACGACAATATTTATTAGACAACAGTTATTATAATAGAATAGCGTTATAATTTTTTGTAGTTTCTGTAATTATGATCATGCATCTTTAAAAATATATTTTTAATTTATAATACATATTAGTTAACTTCTCGTAAATCACAGTATATACTGTCAATAGAGTATTCTTCGACGGGATAACTTTAAAAGCTGCTACAAGTTTTACTAACAGTAAAGATATATAGATACAATAGTTGTACACACTGTTCAATTTGAGCTGACAGGATCAGCCAACTGACCTAGTAGCTTCACCTGAAAACGTAACTGTTTATTTAAACAAAGTTCAGGGAGTGAAGTTTGTTTTATAGAGATAAACACGTACAATTCAAAGCCCTCACTAACTCACTTAGCACAACCTTTTCTTTTTAAATATATTAATTAAAATTTTACATTTGGTACAAGAAGACTCATGAAAGGCATAAAAACACTAAAGCACTTTCAAACAAATCTAACATTTACGGGATTAATATTTATTTATGTTTTGTTAATAAATTTCTCTACACGTAACAAAGATAATTCTTACGAATACATATCCTATATTCAGTGTAGAAAAGTAAAATTAACTTTCTGAAATAACAACCACCCAACGGGATTGATATATATCAAACTATCACTATCTAAGAAAGTTAAAATTGTACACAATCCCCATAATCATTCAATACAAAAGTAATTGAAAATATACTTATAAAAATAGTCAACCATAAGGGTTTAATTTGGACTGCATTACATAGAAATCAATATTTTGATTTTTAGACATTCCGAGTCTAGAAAAATGAAAAATACACTTTGTTTACCTTGGACTGACAAGGAAAAATATGTTCAAATACAATATTAAAAACGCTGGAAGTAATCAAATATTGATGAAATACAAGATTAAGATCAGTGTATGCATATATCTCATTGGTATGCTAATGACAATGCTAATATCACATACAAAATAACTTTTACCGGATTTAATACATCACTACTAAAGTTGTTATTTTTTTATCAAATTAAATTCTTTTCTCCAAAGATTATATATATATATATATATATATATATATATATATATATATATATATATATATATATATATTATATATGTATATATTTTATATATATATATATTATACTGTACTAATTAAACAAACGCTATTACGGTGCCCTAAATAACATAGACGGATCAAGAATGATCCCTTTTTGACCAAAGTATTTATTTTAAAGCTATTATTAAGCATCCTTTTCAGGATTTTTCCGGACATTTGCCATCGTTCAGTGAAACAATAAATCAGTAACACTACGTTTCGAGATCTGTAATCTGATCTCTTCTTTTTGGTAATAACTAACCTAATACATAATTACAAACTAGGTTAAAATAAACAAATCATACCAAAGGGTTGTTGCACGCCTGTCAGGAATCACAACCGTGTTGTCTGCCGTGACGATTACCATTGGCTAGTGCCCTCTGGTCAGTCGTCGTAGGTAAGGGAGACGAATGCTGACATATTGTGACCTGTATTCTGTAGTTCAGTTCTAATGATTAGTGTTGTGTATAGTGTTTTATTAAGTGCATGTTTTTTAGAGTTAGTGAAGTTGACAAACAACATGGTGGTTGTGATTCCTGACTTAGGCGTGCCACAACGCTTAGATATGATTTTTTTTTTTTTATTTTAACCTACAGTAGTTTGTAATTATTTATTAGGTTAGTTATTACATGAAGAAGAGATCAGATTGCAGATCTCGAAACGTAGTGTTACTGATTTATTGTTTCACTGAACGATGGCAGATGTCGGAAAAAATCCTGTTTCCTTTCACAATCCTTCCATCGTCAAAAATACCTTCAAACAAAGAATATCCTTTTCAGACCCACGTTGTACCCGTTTTCTTCATCAATCCAATTATCTAATTACTACTAAGGCGCGTGAAATATAATTTGTTCAATCATAAAGTAATTATAAAATCTTTAAGGTGATATGTGTGTGTGTGTTATAAAAACTATTAGACTTACACATCCAAAATTTATGGATTACTATTTATTCATACAACCCTGCAACTAGGCAAACTCATTCCATCGGTTCGACTATTATACAACTCTACTAGTTGTACTCAACACTGGTAATCCATTTCATCAATTAGTAAAGATGCGGACTATTAAGTCTCTGGATAACATCCTGGACGAGGACTAGTACCAATTAATATAAAGAGGGCATTATTAAATACTCTCATGAGCCATTTTTAATGCTCAATCACTAATGACACCAATCACAAAATGCTTTACAATGGTTTTTATTATTTGCACTTGAACAGGTATTTTTTATAATTAATAATATCTACTCAAATAGGGAAGATTTCATAATATTACATTTTTACTGTAGATAAAACTCAATACAAAAAATTTATTAGGTTTTAATTACTAACAAATTATTAGATTTGTTTGACGATTTTTTTGTAATATGACAAAGTAGACAGCAACTATATATTTCAGAACAAGGTATATATATATATATATATATATATATATATATTAATTTTATATAATACAGTTGAATAATATCTGGCCAGTACCTTCTGCACGAATGAGTGACCGCCAGCTTGCCCGGCCATTTATGGTCGTTATTAAAACGTCGGGATTATCACTGTATAGTAAGAAATCGTTTACTTTAATTTTTACCATCAAATTTTTTAGTTTTCTTTTGTAACATTAAGTTAAGTATTTTCACTTCCGTATCTAATCAGACATATAAACAATATCTAAGCTTTAAAAATCTAATATTCAATGTTTTAACTATTAGCCTGCTTTATATCAAATTAAACGTTACACTTAGATACACAGAAAATTTATAAAAAAGAAGCCCTTAGCCTAAGCATTTATGATGAAATATGATAGAGCCCTGTTACATGTTGTAAATGCACACATCAGGTATATATTATTTCAGTGTTCACCGCAACGTTTGTGTTGTTTATCTCATGAATATAATACATGTATAAGAACAAAAATGTTTCGCTTGAGGTATGTTAATAGTCTAAGATATTTCCAGTCACCTAGATTTGTTTACTACTGTAATTGCACTGAAAAAAAAAATATACATAAACTCATAAAACGAGTAAGGAACCTGCTGCGGCCAAAAACATATAATCTCTGCAAGAGAAGTAAATGCTTACGAAATGCATGCAACAATTCAAAGTAATACTTTATTAAAAATATATTAGTTAAAATATAGTAATTATAATTTATTAAAACATATTTTAAATAATAGTAACATAATTCTTTTTGAATGTTTACACCAACCTGAGAATGAATATCTCGTTGAATAATGTTAGCTCTCAATGATCTATTTTTTCCTTAATCCTCTATAAAAATGTCACGCTTCAATGTTAATGAATATGACATCTGCAAGATTTGTTTGAGGACCTCATCTACAAATATTTAAAGATTGCTCCGACAGGTTTCTTTTATATCAGTGATTTTCCAAAAACAAACTTTAAAAACGATATTAAAAATTCAAAACATGTTCTTAATTTGTCAGTGGCGTAGTGTGAAACAAAAGTTATAAGAAAACTCTGTCTTCTTTATTAGAATTATACTAATAATCTTGCACTGTGTACTTCATATAATATAAAATAAAAAATATAAACTAATGTTAAACTACTTTTACGTATTTCAGCTGATTTATAGAGTTTTCAATAGTCGATAGCTGTTTTGTATGTTAAATTAGATGTATAAATATTATCATAGTATGTTTTCCTATGAAACTTCTTGGGAATTAAACGATTATAAACATGTAAATAGCCAAAATACATAAACTTATTCAGCCGTTCTTTATATTAACGCTAAGCATCACATTAAGTGATAAATGTTTATTTAAAAAATTTATTTTTTATAATATATATGTTTTTTAAGTACGTATGATAAAATTTTATGAATGAATGAGACTTTTAAGTACAGGGTGTAAGTACTTTAGATTTATAAAAGGCTGCTAATGTTTTAATTGCGTCTAAGAGCTTGAGGGTTGGGGTAGTTGAGTCTCACAAATTATGGAAGTGTGGCTCTTTTCATCCCTTCAGTAATGAGACTGGAGCTTAATTCCAATATTAATCAAAGAACTTTATTAACTTAGAGTTTATTAATTAAATACAGTACAATGAATTTTTAATCATCTTATTTTATTATAAGCATACTGTTTATTAATTTGAAATCTTTATTATGAAGTAATCTACTTTATAGTTTTATTGATAAAGTAATATTATGTTACCTTATTTATAATGATACTCAACTATCAAAGGTAGACAGTAGTTTTGTACGCAATAAATAATTTGAATTGAACCGTACAAATCTCTAATGCAATATCTTATATACAGTCATTAAGACATCTGATTGAATTTGTTTCATCATTAATGATACTTAGACACTGGGTCATATATGTTACTTCATACCTATACTTACGAAGTTAAAACATTAAATATACTTATTGTGTCGTTATAGTTATTTTTTTAGATTAACTATTTTACTAAATATGAACTTCATCGCCACTTTGACTACGGCAGACGATGCGCCTAACATAGTTTAAGGTTAGTTGGATATTTTTCAGGCGTTAATTTCCATGTTTTCGTAAATTACAGTTGAACAATTTCAATTAGTATAAAGTAATTGACATTTGATTACTTAAGATTCTGGCTTAATTACTCTCATCGGTATTGTTATTCTGTTTTTACCACTACGTTACTGTAACGTTCTGTTATAATACGTAATAAAAGCAAATATCCTTTAACACTTTAATATTTAGGTAAAATCATAATTGTCGTAAAAGTTATAAAATATCTGGAAAATTATAACAACTATTCTGAAGATACTCGTATATCACCATATTAGGTCTAAATATTTATATAGCGTATTTGTTATATTTTACAAATTGAGCACAAAAACAAATTGAATTAAATCTCACTGTACGGAATTGAGTTTCTCAATTAAATCCATGTAGTTCAATACATGAGTAGTTAGTTTCTCACATTATAGTCTTGCTGAAACTTTATTAATTATTCAGTACATAAATAATTACAGGCAACATAATATCAGTGATCTAGTTAGGTGCTGCGTTGCATATTGATGAGAGGGGAGTGTGTGCCATGATCAATATCTAAGAGGAGTTTTAAATTATTCAAGAAATTAAAAAGTTTACTCTACATTGCTTTAAAGAAAATAAAAATTTATTCAATAACGATTCCTTTGTAAATTATTTTACAAGCATTTGTTTTAAAAAGCTGCAATGACCGCAAATATGCTTTTAACATACATCATGTTGAACCTAACAAAATATGACTTTTACAAATGATTTTAAGCAGTATGAATTGGTTTTAAAATACTAAAAAACAAATAACAAAAAACATATTATACCGAGTTTAATATGTTGTAAAAATTTAAAATCGATATGTCACTAACTCGGGGTTACAATATTTTAGCTACCTAGATGTATATAAGGTTTTATATATAACTAGGTTTAAATCTTTTTAAGCTTTATTAATATCATACACAAAATATATATTTATAGTTATTACAACATATCTTCTAAGAAAATGCTAGTGTTTTAAAAATACAACACAATCAAGCTATTAAATCTTTATGTTGTGTTAATTTTTATTTTTATTTATAAATTGTAACAAAGAAAAATTTAGGTTATTTTAACTGCAATCGTGAGTTTCAAACTTAATATGAATGGTATATTAATATACGGTGTACAGTAGAAGTAACTAGCTTACTACTGACTCTGTAATAAAATCCTGTCTCACGTTATCTCGCCTACTATTGCAGGATCTTTACGGTTGAACCGGAAGTCCTTATGTCAAAAGGGTTGTGTTTACATATTTCTAAAAAGATTTTGATTTTGATAACTATAATAACAATTTATTTAAATTAGGGACAATAATTTAGATAAGGAAATGTGACACAAATGTTTGTTTAGTGATGATATTATTTCTAATAAACTTAAAACTGTGTATAAATTAAAAAAGTACAGTATATCTCGTTACTGTGGTAACGAGATATACTGTGGTAACGAGATATACTGGAACGCAATTGGATTATTATTGCATATTAAAAAAAAACTTGCGTTTTACTTGCTAGATCCTCATTCTGAGTTTGGTGTAATTTTAATTCTCATACACAAATAGATTTGTAGTTATGAAAATATATCTTAATATTCTAGGGGAATGATAATGTTTTAAAATTAACAAGGCAGTCAAGCTATTAATTATTTATTTTTTGTTTCATTTTAATTTTTACGTTTCAATCATAAAAAAGAATATTGTTAGTTACTTTAGTTTCCATCTTGAGTTTCAAAAGTAATATAAAAGTTAATTTAATATATTGTGTTTTGTATAAATTACTAGCTTTAATATTGTCTTTACAAACACCATTCCTGAATGACGTTATCTTGCATGCTATTGCAGGATTTTTGCAGGTGGAACCGGAAGTCCTTACGTCAAAAGGAGTGTGTCTAAATATTTTTACACGGAACTTGAGTCCAGTTATGTACGATGATAACGTTATTTTTATCTAGAAAAATAAATCATGCGAAAGAAATTTGATATAAAATTCCATTTAGTGTTTCAAATATTTATATATAGAATATACATGCAATATGATTTATAAATATATAGAACGTTTAGAAATAGAAATAGGCCTATGACAATAATTATACTCGTACAAAGCGATTATAATTTTCAATAAGCCCTAGACAGTTCATGTAAAATGTAAATAAATCCGTCTTTTAGTTTTGACGTAATTAGTTGACACAAAACACACACACACACACACACACACACACACACACCTATTAATTACATAGTTATGTATACATGTAAACTAAAGTAACAATGACATTGATTTTTAATTTTCCCATGTGTCATGTCCAATTTGTTTCAACGCGGCAAGCTTAACTGTGGCCGGAATCCGGCAATTCCACTTCTGATGAAGAGGCTGTGATCGATAACTGTTTGGCACTCCATTTCCGTTCCGTTATTACAACATAAGTTCAAAGGAAATTTTACCTCCGTTCTCCTCCTGCTTGATTTAACCTCTTTACTTTCGTACTTATGCTGGATTTAAGAATGTGTTTAAGCTAGTATAGATCTAACAACGCTATGTAGTATTTATCATATATAATGTGAAATATATTATATATGAGATATATATGTTTTTACATACCAATATACATTTTATAATATACATTGTTAAATCAATATGACGTTTCATATAGTTATATTTGAAAATTAATAAATTTATTTTTTTACTATTTTAACTATTACAGTTTTGCATATTTGTTATATAAATCATAATTTTCAAATAAAAAAATATGACATTTCTAAATAGATTAGAGAGAAATTCGAATACAATATGATAAAATAATATAAATAAATTCGACAAGTAGACATATTCCCACTAATACTTAACACATTTAATTTTTGTCGAATTTTTCACTTTTTAATTGTTTATAGAAATAGTACTATATAATTTATGTAATATATAGCAGTGATAACGTATTGAATCAAATTACTTTAATCTTTACCTTTAGTTAAAGAGCAGGAAATTTCGAATGTGTACGTGAATAGCACCTGAAGTTAATTTACTTTTCATTATAGAGCAGCACATAAACAGAACTTGAGAAAACAAAATCTGAGTGATCGGACAGTAATATATGATTCAACGTTCCTTTCCATTCGTAACTTCCATTTGCATCCTTTGTTTACTGATAAGTGATTTGTATGATTTTGTATATAAGTCATTATATGAGTCCTAAACAGAAACGAGCAAATATGATGATATAGCGACATGTATTAGGAAGAAAGTTTATATACTTTACTGCATTAGGATATAATATATATTTATAATACAGAAAACGTATAAAGTGGTATGATCAAATTGTCTCAAGCTGGCTTTTCCTCAAATTAGAAATATGTTTCTTTTTAAGTTATAAAAATAATTGTATATCTTATGAATGCCAGTTTGACAAGCTTATGTAATTTTTTGCTAGTATGTATACCCACGTAAGTATGTTCTCCACAAATTGCTTCAAACAGCTTGACGTGAAGTTAAAAAGATTTACCATGAATATATGAGTATTACAGAGTGAGGCACAATCGGAAATTATGGGTTTTCACTCTACCCTTTCTACCCCAGTGAAATACAGCGCCGGAAATAGATTTTAATCGGTAGTAATTTTTTGGTTGAACTTATATGTCTACATTCTTGCACATTAAATCTTAAGATTACCTTGGCGAAACATTCGTTCTTAAATGTAAGAATAATTTATCATTTGTTTGCTATTGCTCAATCAAAACTATAAAATTATATTATTTGCACAGCACATTCAATTCATAGTTGTTCATTTAGAACTAAATCCTATAATTATATTAAATATTATTTATTTTATTAATTTAGAAATCGTACATCAACTAATTTTAAAATTTTAGACAACAAAAAATGTTTCGTAAACGTAAGAATGGATTTATATTCCTCCTTTTAAAATTGTATGTATTTGTATACAATTCCATTTATTATTCATGGCAGCCGAACATGGATATTTTAATATTCACTTACTTTTTACAATTATTATTTATTGAATTTGAATCTTCTTAAGCTTGAGAATGGATAACTTTTTTAATTATTTTACCTAATGTTTATAGAATAGGTCTGTAGATACTGTACAGGTAAAAACTCTCTTGACTTAAATATTTCTGTTGATATTATTGTAAAACTGTTTTATTTCTAAAAATAAAATACCCATACGACTAAACCTATACTGTTTTGAATTCAAACACAACATAGCATATATAAACATATGTACATTGCTTACTTAAAAAAGATCAATCTTAAATTTAAAGATTAAAGTACTAAGTTTTATGGTACGTGTACGTCCTAGAGCATAACCTGCTTAAGCGTAAAAGATAAAATCTTGCCTAGCCTGAACTTTTAACGATGAGCAAACAAAATATATACGAAATATACGTAATATATTACTTCAGGCGTTTAAAAATATGACAGGAGCCCATCGTATTACATATTAATAAATTTCACTAAGAAATCAACTTTAGGGTCTAAGACGTCTTATTTGTCTATAGTAATTAAAGTTATACTATTTTTTGGATGTATTTCATAATGTAAATCGAGCTGCAATAAATTGTTAACTAATCAATATACACACAATGAATCAAATACAGATATACTTCTTCAATTCATATATGAAAATGCTGATATGATATCAGTATATACTTGAGTGTGTGGATTGTCTCCAATTGACAAAAGGCGTTGAATGATTTTTTTCATAAAGATAGCTTTGTTCTAACTGGAGCTGACTGCAGTTACAATTATCTTCAAAGAAGCTCCTGATCATGAGTCTTGCAAAGTGAAATACTGAAACTTTTTTATCTCGATTTCCAAGAGCAACGCGACAAAGAGAAAGCATGATGAGGAGTTATAAGGCAAGCAGGTTTAATGAAAGGAGTTCTCTGACGTCATAATCAAACAGTGACGTCATCCTACTCAGTGTGTGCCTGTATTTTGTGATATCAATATTTAATAAACTTATGCTATTTTATAATGTATTAAATATTTAAGAAACAAAACCTCTCTGTTTTTCTCTTACTTTAAATATTCTGATAAGCGGTAAGAAACCCTCTAAAAATGTCAAGCCCACTTACTGGTATACTACATTACTAACTTCATATTTTGAACATTTCTACATTATCCCGTGTGGGCATTTCAAAGCGCCTGAAAGCCAGCAAATTCTTTCATTTTAATTATTACTTATTACACGCTATTAAATTTCAATTAAATAATTACATAAGTATCCGTTGAAGCCTTTTCTCCCGAGCTTTTGTATTCATCTAAACAATGATAATAGCTAAAATCTAAGGTCATAACCCATGTTTGTTTTAAATTTTCTATAGGAAAGTTCTGGTCACTGTTAGTTGTATCTCTAACAGTTAAGCCACAAAAGGGGTTTAAATTAAACCACTAGAAATTTTTTTTATTAAATCCTAATTTTAATCGATCTAGAGTTCTGAACTCAAATCTCACGTAAAATCTGTAATTGTAATTCAGGGATATTTAAAAAGGGTCATTAGATATATTTTCATATCTCTATTTATTATTCGTCCGTAAAATACTTCTAAAATTAATAAAACTGTTTTCATTCTTGTCAATTTCATATCTTAAATTATTTTTTTTTTCTATACTATTACATTTTGTCCGATTATATTCATTCTCAAAATTAAGGTATTTTTTTTCAACGAAATACAAAGATAATTTTTATACTCTAGATAATTTTGGTAAGCGTTAGGTAAATATTATGACCAGCATAATTCTCGAGGATTAAAAAAGTGTAACCATGAAATTAGGAAACCTCATATCAGATTTAAAATAATGTATCTTATGCCTGAATTTTAAACAGCCATCTCCAAATAGCTAATCCCTGGCACAGCCATTTACATATTCTTTCGTTTGACTTATTCTCGTACTTACATTGTTTAGGTCTAAATATGTCAACGAATATGCAATTAATCTATGAGAGGTTTTGTAAATTTGTTTTGCTGGTCGAATACATTATGTTGGTGGTGAAATCAGTATTGTAGTATGAATAGGTGTCTCACAAATAATTTGAGTTTTTTATCCTAACTTATAATAAAAACACGAAAAGTCAATTACGTTATTATTCTTTATCTGGTAGCAATTGCGTATCGTAATTAAACTCTTGCGGTAAAAATAGGTCATGGTTTATCCTACAAATTTTGTTAACGACAAAAACGATTTAAAAAAAGTCCTTATCGACTTCTACTAATATTTATGTTACTTCATATGAAACGTTTCCAGAAACTTTACCGTAAAATTGCTTCGTGAGATATATGACACAGATAACAAGTAAATATATTTAAATGGAATTTGTATAATACTGTTTTAGATGCTAACACATACGAAGCTTTGGAACACATATGTGGCAAGATTATAGAAATTGAATAATAGTAATCATTCTCAGGTTAACATATACACTTACTCAAGTAGTAATGCCGAATATGAATAAACAAATCGTATTTTACCATACGATCACAGACAAAAGTCTAGGTTTGTAACAATTATTTAAAATGAGAACATGAACGGTTATAAAATACTAAATGAGCATTTTCATATGTAACTATTTTCAAGAATATTTATAGTTGTTTGCGGAAAACATTATATAATATCTTTCAGTATTTTTGATACAATTGTATATTATACAATTTAATTTAAAAGCTAAACATTATTTAAATATTTTACAACGATAGCAGAAAAATATTCCATTCTCCTAAAATACTTTAAGTTATAGTTGAAATATTTTACGCCAATAAGCAAGATTCAATAAGTAAATTCAATAGAGCCTACTTTGAGGGCGACTAGGTTAATGGCATTCGCTGTACCATCAGTATTAGTTCTTTAAAGATACTGTTACAGATGTTCTTAAAAGAAAAAAAATTCCAGTTTACTTTAAAACGTTGAGATATCATAACTATGAATGCCTTAGTAAACAACAACAAACAATGTATTTAGTGTATATTTTTAAGATGAAAGCGAGTAACTCAACTAGAAAGTTTAAAAACCCTAAGGCCGATCATCAATATTATATATCTCCGGTTTCCTTCTGGCCATTTATATAAAACGTACATTCAAATTCAATCGACGTAAGCATTATCTTTATTAAAGATTTATTACTCTCTTTTATGGTATTCAGCATTGCTGGGTTTAATATTATTTGTAATCAAATTTTATTAATTCTGGTGAGTTAGAGTACTTTATGATATATTTATATAATAAGATTTCATTAAATGGCTTTTGGTCAAGATATAGCGAAGGTAATAACTCAGGGAGGTGTTAAAATATATATTTTTTCAAACATTAGACACACAATCTCAAAAATAACTCAAGTATAGACTTCTTACTTCTGTCATACAGTATTTTTTTATTTTTTATTCATAATTCAACACTACTGTTCTTAACTACAAATATAATTGTCAACATATTTTTCACTGAACGTATACAGTTATTATGCAAATTATTTTAGCCTACACTGCCTATGAAAATTAAAAACGTATGTTTACTCATCGTACACTAATGAAAATTAAAAACGTCCCTAAACGAGCTGTAGGATAACTAAGCTTATGACAAAAACATATCGCTGTCTAAAATAAATGAGTCGAGATTTATATAAACACCAATTCCGATAGTAAGCTGTTCATTGTAAAAAACATTATTAGCCACTGAGCAGACCAGTCACGTGACCAACGCTCAACCATTTACATGCGGCTGGTGTGGACAATAATGGGTTTGGTAAACAATCCACAAAAGACAGTAGTTATGAATAGCATTTAATTGTGCTTTGAAGGTGCTTATTTTTCATCCGTGCGTTTCCTTTTATAACTGTACAAAGACTCACGACTTAATGGTATAAAAAATGAGAAAATGTAATATCATACCAATATAATTACAGATACAAAACAAAATATTGCAACGGATATTTTAAGTTTTAAAACTAAACTTATGTTGGTTTAAAACGGAAATGAATATTTTCTTGACCATTAAGTTCTATATACTGTGTTTTGAACTAATGTATGAATTCCATCTCAAAATGTTCAAAAAAATAAAAAAATATTTATAATTTTATTTTTTAATAAAAAAAAAACCATTTAAACAGTATACATTTAATGTACTATTAATTATACATTCTTAATATTAAGTATTAGGTATAGAAGAAAAATTTATAATCAAACCTTTATTGTAAATTTAAAGTCTGTTATAAAACCATCATAATATCTATTTTTACAGAAGTAAACTTCTGTATTCTTTGATACATTTTTTATTGATAGGGGAAAAAACATATTAATGTTTTTAATAAAAAATAAGAATGATTTAAATTACAAAAACTATAAACATGCAATTCTTAATGTATTTTCTTGATCGTGGTAAGAACGGAAACTCATTATTAGCGGGAGAATTATACTTCACGGAAATATACTTCACTAGAACCAGACATTCTCATGCAGGTGCAAAAGCCACGAAATTGTACGTGAAGCAATGGGTAACTGTTAGTATATAATATATAACAAGCACTATTTCATAATAAACAAAAGATCTTGTACAATAATACTGGAATTATTAGAATTTTAAAAGAATTACGCATAACCCTATGATTAGTAACGCATTATCACCAATTTATATTGTTAAATATATACATTTTAATTTCATAAGGCTTTTAAGGTTTGCCTTAGTGATTAGAGCAATCATTGGTTTGGAAGAAAAGATAGGTCACGTTGACTGTTACACCTGATCAAAAGTCAATCCTCAGTAGCCGTCCAATAAAGCTCTTTGTTATTAATGTCTCTGTTATCGAAAATAAATGCCTTGTGTTAAAGTGAAGGGAAGAAAATTTTTTTCGCAAAACGCTATTTAAATCAAAATACAACGTAATAATAATAGGATTAAAAACAATTATGACATTCAAGGCATTAAATGTGAATAACCCGATATTGCGCCACGCTATATTAGTAAATAAAAGAATTTAACATTCAACGTGGAAAATTAACCGGAAAAACCACACTCCCAAAAGCCACATTCGTGTAATTGTGTAGAGACTAATAGTACATAACTTTATTTGCTGACGCAATCACACCAGACGCTGGCAATTGGTTTAACATGAATAGAACAACCTAATACTCTTTACTCTCATCTCAAGGAAAGTAAAGTTCGCTCTGGATTGTCACTTTTAGTTCTATCGTAGTAAATTATTATATTGTTGTCTTGTAATGAAATCCACTTTATAAACATATATTTTAGGATTTGTATAAGTGACGTAAACGGTGCAATTTAAATTTGCAGACTATTTATCTTTATTGAGAAGTCATTTGCGACTTATTTCAATCGGTTTGTCGTTCTTCCACTTGTACGTCTGTCTATTTATATAAGCGGTTACTCTCCAAAGAAAGGTCTTAGAATTACGAACTAATCTTGGTACAGGTATATCTCTTGATTTGAGATAAAACGATATAGGCTTTGGGTTAAAGGCCTGGCTGTCCCTATGTTAACAGACTCCTCTTCTTTAAAATAAGAGCAGTTTTGATTTTGGGTGGAAAGTTCCAATGGCAGTCCGTCCTATTAAATAATTATTTATAATACGGTGAGAGACCAGCAGTTATGGATTTAATAACGTAATGTTTGTAAAAAACAAGAGTAAGATTTTGGAGTGTGCTATTTGCTTTTTTAGTTCTAATTACTATTTTTTAAAATAACTTGCTAATTTCGAAAATATAGACAAAAATCTATAATAAAAAAATACTTATAAATAACTATCATTTTGGTAACAATTAAAATAGATCACCATACTTATGGCTTTAATTCTAAAGAGGTATGGTCCTATTAGGCTAACTATAAAGACCCAGTATTTTGTGTAACTTACGAATTGCGGTATAATCCCAAATGCTATTAAACCTTTTGTCCATAATGGAAAATGTAGTTTCTCATTAAAGTTAATTATGATTAGTATCTCACGTGGGAGTATAGCTGAGACTTGATTAGCAAGTGATTAATTATGCAATCCATAAATAATTATATGCAACATTATATCAAGAGTTAATTAGCTACTGCCTTTAATATAGGATATTTCTTTGATCGGCAAAATGAATCACTAAATCATATAAGTCAGTAAGTCACGATTGAGTTATACTATACTTTCTATTTAGATTTTATTTATCTGTGGTGAGTTTGGCCTTGACTGAACTGTAAAATGGTTTTCTAACTATTCGCAAATTAAAACAGCTAATTTTCTCTATTTAATGCAAAATAAAATGTTTTTAATATAATTTATAAGGATTCCCTTGTAAGTGTTATTATTATTTGAAAAATTTAGCGCTTTAAGGAACTTTTTACCAATGTTTTTAACAAGTTAAATGATTATTAAATCATATTAGATCTAATTCAATCAAAAGTTAATTATTAAGCAATATTTAAAGAAATGGTAGCAATATCGTAAGGCAACATTATTTTATCTCCTCAAAAAATAGTTTAATGCCAGTTGGATGAAATATAAGAAAAGCATTTTATTGGAAGTAGTTTTATTTAATGCTTCTTTATAACCAATACACCCAATGGAGATAAAAGGAAAAGTTGAGACTCGTGTCGAGGTGACCTGAGAAGTGCCTTTTATCAAAGGTTAAAAGCTCCTTTGTTTAGATATAATACCATTAAGACTGTGCAATAGGTGAATTTATTATCAGAACACATTTGTTAAGAAATAAACCAAACAATAATAATAAAGACCTATTGTACAACAATTTTTGGATTTTTTAGATAAGACATATGTTAATAATAAGTAAGGTTATAAAATAATAGTACTTATATCATTATTAAATGTTAAAACACTTGTTTATATACCAAATTTAACTATGAGAGTGGGAACACAAACTTTATCCATGCATATATGAAACTTAAGTACATATGAGTCTCTCTCGTAAACATATTAGTGTTTCTTTCTTAAGACACAATAATATAGAAGTGCTTAATTTAGGTCTTGAAATGTACATTATTAGTCCGTACGACCAACTAAAACGAAGTTCTTTAAGGATAAATTAAATACAAAAAACCTTAAGAAAAACTGGGAATACAGAGCTTGTGGAATCCTTGTTTCACAAACACCCACGCATTTCAATAATTTCTTCTACTCTATTGTGAAAAGGTGAGCAATGAAAAAACTAGATGTTTTACGAATAATAAACGTAAAGAAGTAAGTCCTTCCATTTTCGTTTTATCCTGCTTCACAAAATAGGGTAAGGATTAATCAATAGGGTATCCAGCATTTTTTGTGAACAGAATATCCATAAAAAAAATCGTTCTGTGTTAAAACCCTTACTACATTCCTGCAGTGTACCCTTACCTTCATCTCTTTAAGAACCTGTAATTTTCCAACCAGCTGGAAGCGGATTGTGGTAATTCATTTTCCAAAAGTTCAATTGAAAGCCTACTTCAATATCCCATTTTGGTCCAGAATCAGTTATCCCTGTAATGTGCGAAATGTTATAAAACGTTCTTTCAGAACATTTGATCTTCTTTTTTAGGATTTTGGGGGGCTGTTACTGGAGTCTCAGTCAGTAATTTGGGGGGATTTTATCACATGCTCCAGCACTACCCAATCTCGTAAATGACATGCTTTCAGCTAAGGATAGGGGTTTGCAGACATTGATAACTGAGTTAGACTTCTCACAGGCCTTTGACGGTAAACTTTGAGTTAGTTATAGCAAAGATAGGTTTCTATAGATTTGATGAAACTTCGGTTAGAGGGTCGCATCTTATTTATCTGCGCTAACACAGAGAACTAAATTGCAGGAATTTATCATTGGCTATTCCTAGATATAATGGAGTTCCTCAGGGCAGTTACCTGGGTCCATTCTCTTCCTTATATACATTGCAGATTTGAAAGGTCAGTTGGTATATTGCTCTGTAAGTTCTTATGCTGAAAATTCATAGCTTTACTTGCCGTACTGGAACGTTTAGTCAGCTAATGATGGTCTTCTGCCAAACTCCGATAAATTTTCTGTTTTGATAGTAGAGAACTCATTTTTTAAAGACCAATCGAGACAGTGCAGTACTGACAGTTGTATCCATGTAGACGGCAAGCCTTTGACTTCATGCAATACTTTGAAGGTTCTTGGCGTCACTCTTGATTGCGAACTCAACGATTTTTACCTGATGATCTATATGTAAAAAGTTTACAGCTAAATGTAAATTTGTATCTACGCACTGCACAATTACCCCAGTGTCTTCTAAATTATTCGAAAAGATCACCAATTCTCCCATTAATAACTTATGCTCTTTGAATGCTTTTTATTCAACACGAGAAAACTTAATGGTTCTCACCTGTTTTCAGAATAAGACTTTGAGATTTTTTACTGTTTGAGGAAGTTTGATCACATAAGCGAGTACTGATTAATTGCTGGGCTGCTATCAGTGGAAGGCTGCTGCTATCTTATATGTAAAGCTGATTCATAAGTTACCGAAGACGGGAAGGGCAAAATATCTTAGTAGAAAGCTGTTTTTATACATGAGGCGAGTTAGCGATATACTCGAGAGGATGGTCATTTACAACTACCAAGGCCAAGTACAGAGACAGTGAAAAGGCATTTAGACACTTTGGATAAAAAGAATATATTACTCAACCGTTTGCAATAAAAAGCCTCAGCCACTTAAAACTTAAATAACACGTGACATAAATGTTTTAGTGATTACTGTTCCTCGTATTTTTATTTTTGTGAGATCTATGTTTAATGGATTTTGTTTACTTTGATAGTATTTGTCATGAAAAGCAACGTTTATACTCTAATGAACGCCCGACTACTAAAGGCATTTTATTTATTATGATGATTCGAATGTTTGATTATGAATATTTTTATGAATACTATCTCCAATATTATTTAGTATCAAAAGGATATAACAAACTAACTATATTATAATGAATGAATAAATTTAATATTGAAATTTGAATACCTTTTATGTAATCAGTAAGGACGTTATCGCGTAACTACATGTACATAAGTTTGTACTTTCCAAATGTGACTTTAGGTACGCCCAGCCAAAATATTGAAATTGAAAACTCATCGTATGGATACAAATCATTTTTACAATGTGTTTGTTTTTATCTCATCATAAACAGACATACTTGCATTTAAAAAATGCTCGATCATGAACGTTGTGAGATTAAACGACAGTGTTGAAGGGACATGCGGGAACAGATCAATCTGTAACCAAGCAGAATAATGTCGAGAGCGCGAAGACTATGAATAAGTAACAAGCCCCTGACCGTCAAGGTACCAACTTTTACATTTTATCGCCTCCCCAGCAATCTAACCTCTAAGAGTTTTAAATCATAGAGCTAAGTTTCTCTCTATTTATGACAATATTTCTATTATATGTTTGTAATGTAAATATCATATATAAATAAATGAACAAATTATACTAGTATTTCCACACATTATATTACACTTTTGGACGAAAGAACATATAAAAGGCATAGTCTTTTGATATAATTACGAGTTATACTTGAAAGTTTTTTGTATCATAATTATTACTGGAATTATAAAAAAGAAATATAAATATATAAAAAAAACAATTTGCCCTATTTAATTTACTTGAAAGCGAGCTATTACGCTATGCCATGCAAGACACTTTTTATTAGATAACCATTATTGTAATTGCATATCATTATAATTTTTTTTTATTTTAAATATTTTTATATATTTATTTTTTAATATGTAAGATATTTTAGATAACTTCGCTTATTTAACATTTTATACTATCAATAAGGAATACTTTAAACGTGATAACTTTAAAGGCTGCTACGAGTTTTACAAACAGTAAAGATATATAGATACAATAGTTGTACACACTGTTCAATTTGAGCTTACAGGATCAGCAAACTGACCTAGTAGCTTGACCTGAAAATGTAAGACTTTATTTGAACAAAGTGCAGAGAGTGAAATTTATGTTTTATAAAGATAAAACACGTAAAAGCAAAGCCCTCGCTAATCCACTTAGCACTAGTTTTTCTTCTTTAATATATAAAAGAACATTTAAATTTGGCACATAAATGGCTCACGAAAGACATAGAAAAAGCTGAAGCACTTACATAAAAATAAAAAAATCTACTGGATTACAAATTATTTATATTTTTTATAAATTTCTCTAGACCTAAGAAAGATAATTCTTACAAACAAATATCCTATATTCAGAGTAGAGAGGTAAAGTAATTTTTTGAAAGATCAACTACCCATTAAGAATGAAATATGTTTATTAAATTAATACTGTCTAAGAAAGTAAAAATTTTAAATAGTCCGTAATTACCCTTATACAAAATAAATTTAAATTCCTAAAACAAAATAGCTTTATAACAATCGTCAACCTATAAGGGTTTCAATTGGACTGCATTACATAGAGATCAATATTAAGATTTTTAGATATCCCGAGCCTAGAAATATACATTACGTTTTCCTTGGGCTCCCAACAGATAACGATGTTAAAATGCAACATTTGTAAAACATTTCCGCTGATTTGGAAATGATACATTTATAGAAGTATATATTAAACCCTCAACACACTATCGAAACCTAAAATGTTTTAGACCAAAAGTTTATGATAAACGTTTAAATAATGGACTATTGAAACAATACACGTTTAAGATCAATGTACGCATATACCTATTTTTCTGCTTAGTAATTAAAATACTAATACGACCTAAAACAACTTATACCGGATCTAATACAACATTACTTTAATTTTAAATCTTTTTATGAATTTATTTTTCACTCCAACGATTACATATACCTTATATTCCGGACTAATAAAACAAATGCTATTACGGTGCCTTAAAAAACGGGAACGGAATCAAGAATTATTATATTTTGACTACAGTACTTATTTCAAAGCTACTATAAAGCAAGCTTTTCAGACCAACGTTGAACATGTTTTCTTAATCAATCGAATAATCTATCTACTACTAAGATGTGTGAGCTATAATTTATTCAAACTAGTGAGAATTATAAAGTTCTTCAAAATGATATGTGTGTTATTGAGATTGTTGGAGTTATACATTATAATATAATGGAATTTTAGAGATAAATTTGTGTATTTATTACTACTAAAAATATATATGAACAAATAAGCATTACTCTACAATATTGCATTTATGTAACTTAGTGCTGTAAAACCACAGTAAAAATATTTAAAATATAACAAAATTAGGAAACGACCATATTCATGCATTCATGCAACTAGGCAAATTCATTCAATCGGTTTGAATATGAAACAAATCTACTAATAGCACTCAACAACAATAATCCACTTCATCTGTTAGTAATGATGTGTATTATTAAGCCTCTGGGTAACAATGCTTCGACGATTAGCAATTTATGTGAAGAGGGAATTATTTTAATACTCTAAATCATCTAATTATAATGCTCAGATCTCAAATGACACGAAATATAGCTTAATAATAGTTTTTCATTTTTTGCACTTAAACATATATGTTTTACGATGTGTGATAAAATATTTAAGATTTCATAATACTAAATTTCGACCATAGATGAAACTCAATGTGCAAAATCCATTACGGTTTTGATTACTAACAAATTAGTTTTGTTGGATGATCTGCTGTTTATGACATAGTGGAAGGCAACTAAAATATTTAAGAATATAGTATATATATATATATATATATATATATATATATATATATATATATATATTTATATACAAGCAATAACTATTTAATAGAGTGTGAATAATATCTGAATAATGGTGCAGTTTAGTAGGTATAGTTGTTATCGCATTGTTACAGAATCAAGAAAAGTCGAGCGTGGCTCCTGCACGAATGAGTGACTTCCCGTTTGACCGGCCATTTTGGTAGTTAGTAAAAAGTAGGACTTATCCCTATGTTCGTATAGCACGAAATCATTTACTTTAATTTTTACCATCCAATGGAAATATTTTCACTTCCATATCTAATCAGTCATATAAACAATGTCTAAACTTTCAAGATCTAATAAATAATGTTTGAACTATTTGTCTATTTTATATCAAACTACACGTTAACCTTAGCTTCAGAGAAAAATTAAAAAAGGAAGCCCTTAGACTAAGTATTAATGATGAAATATGACAGAGCCCAGTTACATGTTTTAAATGCACACATCAGGTATATACTATTTCAGTGTTCACCGCAAGGTTTGCGTTGTTGATCTTGTGAATATAATACTTATATGAGAACAAAAAATTTCATCCCTTGTAGTCTCTTTATAGTCTAAGATAGTTTCAGTCACATAGATTAGTTCAACTAATTGCACTGAAAAATTAAATATATATATAAATGTATAAAACAAGTAAGGAACCTGCTGCGGCCAAAAACATCTAATCCCTGCAGGTGAAGGAAATGCTTATTAAATTCTTTTCGTTTTTTTAGCAGCCTGAGAATGATTAAGTCGTTGAATAAGTTAGCTCTCAAACCTCTATTTTTCCTTGGGCCACTATAAAATTGCCCTGCCACAAGGTTAATGAATCCGACATTTGTAAGATGTGTTTGAGGACCTCATTTGCAAACATTTAAAGATTTGCTCTGAGATGTTTATTTTATATCAGTCATATTCTAAAAACAAACTTTAAAATAATATTTAAATTTCAAACATGTTCTTAATTTGTCAGTGGCGTAGTTTCAAACAAAATCCATAAAAGAATTTGACTTCGTTATTAAAATTACACTAATAATCATGAACTGTGAACTAAATATGATATAAAATTAAAATGTAAACTAATATTTTGCTACTTTTATGTATTTGAGCTGAACTATAAAGTTTTCAATTGTCGACAGCTGTTTTGCGTGATCAGGTGTATAAACATTTTCATTCTATGTTTTCCTATGAAACGTCCTTGGACTTTAACGATTATTAACATAAAAATATCCAAAATAGACAAACTTATTCTGCCGTTCTTTATATTAAGGCTAAGCAACACATTAGGGTATAAATGTATATTTATAAGATTATTTTTATAATATATCTGTTTTTTAAGTATGTTTGATAACATTTTATGAATGAATGAGACTTTTAAGTACGGGGTGTAAGTACTTTAGATTTATAAAAGGCTGCTAATGTTTTAATTGCGTCTAAGAGCTTGAGGGTTGGGGTAGTTGAGACTCGCAAATTATGGAAGTGTGGCTCTTTTCATCCCTTCAGTAATGAGGCTGGAGCTTAATTCCAATATTTATCAAAGCATTTTATTAACTTACAGCTTATTAATTAAATTCACTACTGAGTGTTTAATCTACTTACTTATTAGCATACTATTTATTGATTTGAAATCTTTATTGTGTAGTTATGAATTTCTAAGTTTGATTGATAAAGGTATATTATGTTACCTTATTTATCTTTATAACCAAATTAACATTAAATTATAATTTTGTAAAAATTGTAAATTGTATTTTTATTACTGTCATGATTTCTTAGAAAACTTTGAATATCAATGTAGTGACATCTAAAAACAATTCACGATGCAGATTAATAAAATAGCTTTAACAAATCTTATAAGACAATCTCGAGACAATTATGTTATAAAATACACATTTCATTCAGAAAAAAGTAGATTAAAAAGGGCAGATAGGGTTTTTATATAATTTTAATTACACAGGAATGGTCAACATGCCATATTAAAGCGCTCGATCTAATTGTTTCTTAGAGTATCTAAGTTTTATATATTTTTGTTCTTCCCTTGTCAGAATGCAAACTTAATTATTGGAACAAAGTTGAATGAATAATGTGATCCTAATTTTGGCTTCTTATGTTTATACACAAAGGATAAATTATGTATATGCATATATTTTATAAATCAAGACAATAAATCTCAATCTTGATATTAAGATTTCAGTAAATACAGTTAAATAAACTAAATATTTGGAACCTAATATGTTAATATTAATTTTGTACGAGGATTTATAACACTTTTAAATGTATCGTATTTTCGTTTGAGAAACATACACACGACTTAAGTTTAAACATATTGTATGTTATAAGGTACATTTTTATTACAGGAAATATATATATATATATATATATATATATATCACTACTGTTTTTTACCTTATTCATATACATGGCAAGAATACGCCTCACTAAACTTTGCGTAATAGTCTCTGCTTAGAATGCATGCATTTGCATATATTTTTTAATCTAGATGTTATAATCTTGCATTCAGATATATAGATTAATTTTCAATAACACTGACGATTAAATTATTAGCAGAGTGATAGTGAAGCTTATTACTCATGGACTTGGAATATATCTCTTCTTTATGTCTCCTAGTATGTCTGCCAGTACAATATCTTGAAAACCAACTGACTATTAAACTTTAAATCATTCTTGGTAAGCTTAAGTTCTTCATGAGAGACCCTGTGTTCGATAGAGGTCTACGTCACTCATTCGGAGGTATCTGAAATATAACGAATATTTTTACATTGAATTTACGGATAACCATTACAGCAAAGTAAAAGTATCAGAATTAACAAAATTTTTAAACTAACCGTACATTCATAAGAGATGTTAACATATTCAAACGTAGTATAACAATCCCAAAGAAATCAACACTATTTTACGGTTTTTTAGTAGTTTTAATACTGGCATGATAACTAATTTAATTTTAAAAATTTGAATGTGCCAAATGGCAGAATATATCAAGAAATTTATAATTTTTAGTTTGAAATTGTACCATTTAACTTCATTTCTACATAGTAAAGTATGAGTTATGTGACGGTGATATTCTTTAAAGCCGATGAAGTAGTAGGATCACACAATTTTTCTACTTGTATTACCGGAGTATGTACAAAGTTCATTTCTATGCTATAGTTAATCATTATATCAATAATAATATAATTTGCAATTGTTCTTAAAACCTCAAAAAAGTGTTGTCATTTACCCCTAGCTTGTACAGTATAATTCTTATTTATATGTACCCGACTGTAAATGTTAAAGAGTAGACATCGATATAAATATAAAAATACATACACGACATTAGCAATTGTCTAAGTTTAAATATTTATAACAATAAAATAACTGAGCACCTAAAGAAGGAACGTGACAGATTTCATTATAGGAAAGAAAATATTAGTACCTATTACTAACATTATTTTATAAAATCTTCCTAGACTTACAACTAGCAGTACCAGGGTGGAATTAAATATTCATTAACGAAGAGCTCGCATTTTTTTAATGACACGCAACGAACGGAAAGAAATGAATTTGTATACAGTAGGAAACAATCTGAGGTAAATGAAATAATAAGTGTACGTAAAATTATACTGCAAGCAATTGTATATATCTCTCTCTGAAACGGATTGGAAAAACGTCTTGAATGTAATATATCAACTGTAATTTTTATTTCTTTTTGAAGTTTTAAAACAGGTACTCATGAAACGAAAATAAGATGCATTAAATAATTTTTCAATTAGAACTTTGTGCTATACTTGGACATAAATGAGAAAAATACGCTTTATCGACACGGGCAAGGGGTAAAGTAGTACCTGAAACATTGTGTACATGAGTGCCTAATATATATCTATAAGTAGATAGTAATATGGGGTTTCTAGCTCACTTTTGGGACAGACAGATATTCAATGTAAAATACTGTTCAACGTACCGAACACGAATTGACATGCAAAATTACGTTAAGTAGAACATAAAACACAAAACTCACGTTCATGTTACGTTCGTGTTATCAAATTTTACGTTTCGAACGTAACATAAAACGCAAAAATCACGTTAATGTTACGTTCGTGTTATCAAATTTTACGTTTCGAACGTAACATAAAACGCAAAAATCACGTTAATGTTACGTTTGTGTTGTCAAATTTTACGTTCAGAATGTAACATGAACGTGAGTTTTGTGTTTTATGTTCTACTCAACGTAATTTTGCATGTCAATTCGTGTTCGATACATTGAACAGTATTTTACATAGAATATCTTTCTGTCCCAAAAGTGAGCTAGAAACCCCATATTAATATCTACTTCTATATATAATATACAATATTTTATATATATATATATATATATATTCAGTTTTTAATATGTGTGTCATGGATTTTAATTTACTAATTGTTTTATACAGCTTATTTACTTTCAAAAGAAATATTTCTTTTTGATACCATATTTGTTCAATATACGAGCAGTCAAATAAATTAACAATTTAAATTCTTCAGTTTTCACTGAATTACGTGATCTACTCCTATTTTTAAAGTTTGTTATTGCCGATGAGAAATTTGAAAGGATAAAGGTTTTTCGGTTATTTACCGTCGTCATATCCTATCAAATGTATAACACAACGTTTCAGGGATAGAAATGGATCCACTTCTTCAGGTAGGAAGATAATTTGTACATGAAAGAGGAAAAGTAACTAAAAACAGAGAAACAATATGATGCGTTGTTTCAGATGACAGTCCGCGAGGCCGCACGAGGTGCTGACATTGATTGTTTGTTATTATCCCACTTCCGCCTGTGCTAAAATGTCGTTTTTATAGTGCTCTCGACTTTTTGTGTTCGTGACTTGAATCTTGTGCAATGACAAGGTATGCCGTCGTTTCCTCTTGGCTGGACTTCAAGTAGTTTACGGACATGTTTGACCCCCTTTTATCCTCTTCCTTTGTTTTCTTGTTATGTACCCAATATATTTTCTCCTGAAGAAAAGGATAAAACTGATGTTAATATTTGACACCTTATGTTATGCATTTTAAAATATAACGATACCAAGTTTCCGAAATCCTATAATTTTATTTTGTTTATACTTCGAACTTTATGCAACATTTGTGTTAGATTTATAATTCACAACAAATGTTAGACCAGATTAATTTGAAAGATGCCTAAAAATTTGTTTAAAGTGCTGTGAAAATAATAATACTAGATTAGGTGGGAACGGTTATACTTATCAATATGCTATTTCTAATCTAAATTTCAAAATTATTGAATGTTGAAATTGAGTTAGTTTTTTATTTGACTTGCTTATTTCGTGTTTTAGAAAAAACAGTTAAAACGTAATACTATTTTAAGACTGTTGTAAACATATGAGTTAAAGTATTACTGATATAAATATCAATTCTAAATCTTAGCTAATCACATTTATTGTTGATGGTAGTACTTAATTTAATAATCTTCCTCTAATTTAGCAAGTTAAAGAACGTTTCAGTGAATATAAAACTTCCTCATTTATTATTCTAGCCCAGTTTATAGATAAAATGGTTTTTAACGATTTTGCTTATGAAATACCTCTTTATTATCTTTCTAATTAATAAGACATCAAGATGCATCATATTTCCGATAACGTTTTAATTTAGCGCAAACCAATTCCATTAACAAATGTAAACAATTCAACATAACATTTATGAGTACAAATTATCCAACAATCTGTTACACAAATACTGATCTAAGACAAAGTAATCACACTTTTGGTTTATTCAAAGATTTTTGATAGTCCAGAAGACATTCGCCGATAATAAATTACATTTCTTTTGTAATAGATAGGGATATGGCAGGGTGGCAATATAGTTACAAATATAAAGTTATAGCTTTTCCGATAATGCTTTTCTTATCATTTTAAAACACATACAACTATTAGATACGTTAATATATGTCAAACCAGCGTTATATTAAAATACTTATCAAATGGGGAACTTTGAAATTCGTTCATGAGTAATAAACACAAATTTTATATTTTTATTAGAACACTAACTGTTTCAAAATGTTGAATAATCAGAATAATAAATGTAAATTATATTAGTATTAAATGTTATATGTTTGTATTAATTTGGTGTCATATAGCTTTGTAATATTTTACTGGAATTG
The DNA here is from genome assembly GCF_021130785.1 of Homalodisca vitripennis. Taxonomy (NCBI): domain Eukaryota; kingdom Metazoa; phylum Arthropoda; class Insecta; order Hemiptera; family Cicadellidae; genus Homalodisca; species Homalodisca vitripennis. Next base: position 9,061,355 of record NC_060213.1, read on the forward strand.
TTTTAAACCAATGTTGTACTCTGAAGAACACTTTAAAAAGGGATTAATTATTTGTATTAAATACTGCAATAATAAAAATTTAAAACTGTCACTGTACTGTAAGAAAAATTGCTGTATATGAAAATTGTGTACGCCTTCAACCCAAATCCTACATTCGTTCATTGTTGTATATTCAATTTATTTCTCTAAATGTATGAATTATAGCATGGCAAAGGCTTGCTGGCCTACCAGATTAATATAAAGAAAATATAAATAAAAATTCCTTACTGATAAATAATCGAATACTGCAATGTACAACAAATTTAAATTCAAACCACATTCTGGGGCTTGACAACATAGTGTTTTTACCCTATTAAATCATTACAAGAAATATAGTTTTTACTTTCTTTTATTTTTGTATGAAATGTAAGTTGCTGTATTCGTAAAGCTCTATGACGATGTATGCACTTTTATTTTATTATTTAACATAACACAGTTCTTGTTGTAGTAAAAGGCAAAAAGGAAATTTTTGTATTAAAAAAAATCATATTATAGAGGTATGCTCTTCGATATAGCTTAACCCAGTAGGTTATATAAACTATTTTCACCGTAGTTTATAGTAAAAAATACCCTGGCAATTAAATGTTATAGATCGTATTTTACAATTTACAAATAAAGTAACATTTTATATTTTATAAATTGCACATTACCTATCCACGTAAAAGCTTAATCAGAGTTACACTTCAAATATAAATTTTAAACATGTTTGTAATGCAATAAACATATTACTTGAGCGGCTACAATATTTTAATTAGTAAAACCGCACGCTGCCTGAAAAATTTATTTATTTTATATTTTGCTATAAGTTTCATTTCTGTAAACAGAACTTGAATTTAATATCGACAGAACTTTCAAATTTGCATCATAAACAACCAAAATGGCAACAAGAAGTTCTCAGACGAAAATTAGTTATATGTAAGAAATGTATATAATACAGGCTACTTAGTACAGTGTCATATGTAGCTTATCCATTCACAAAATATATTGAGAAATATTTTATATGTGTGCTTAAGATTTTGCAGTAGCTTGTTGTCTGTAAGAAATCCTAAGTTGTATAATAGTGCTGCCCATTAAAACAATTTGGCTGTGCTTAACTAAAGCCCATAACTTATTATATTTGTAAAATCCTATTATACCTTCTGTGAGAGAGTAAAAAATCCTTTTCAGTGGGAATTCTTTTATGTCTGTCTAGAGAAATTTAAAAAAAAGTTAACTGTATATTTAAAATGATATAAAACTCATAAAACTTTATTAATTATACTATCCCCTTCTATAACACTCACATCGACTTATATCCCGTAACGGTACAAAATTGGACTCGGATTCCTCGAGTTAACAGTCTTAAAAATATTTTATTCTACCTAGTGGTAATATTATGAACTATAACGTATTGTTTCCTTTAGAGAGAGTGTATTTCATTTTAGTAAGCAATTTATTTTTGTTTTAGGTTTGTGCCTATATTGACTAGTGGTGAAGAAACCTGAAGAAGTCTAAATAAAGAGGTTTTTTCAATATCTCATAAGGTACAACCATTTTTGCAATAGAATGATTTAGACAGTGACTCCAAAACGCGTATGAAAATTTAATTGTTAGTTTAGTGAATTCTGGGTGATAAAACAGGTGGAAAAATGCAGTTCTCTGTATTTTAAGAGTATGTTTTGACGATAACTCACCATTCTTCATTGATACGTATACTAATTGATTTGACGAAACTTTTAGCTCTACTTGTGGTATCCATCCAACTATATAAAACAATAAGTATAAAAATAATTAGATAGAAAAAAATAAAATACAATTTACGACTTTTAAGATATTATATAATTAAATATAACTTACGAAATTAAGGTTAATATAGTGAGCGGACAAACAAACACCAAATATAGTATATCAAATATAGTAAGTCAGATTCATGGGTTAAATCCCATAAGCATGACATGCCACATGATCAATGATCTGGGACAATTATACGTAGGTTTCATTGACAAAATTAATGACCTAAATATACCTTAATTGTCACTTGATTCACTATTTGGTAGCTACTGGGGTAAATTAATTAACTTATGTGAGGTTAGTCCACTCTCATATTTAATCTCTTCACCCTAGTTCCCTAGTAGCATGTAGAGTTTCTTATCAAAAGAATAGGACACAGTTTAGTACAGGTCGAATCAAAGTAGTGCCTTGTAATATATAGAATATGAATGGGTAATATGTAATTTTGCCTCTTATTTGTTGTAAAAAAGAGCCATGTAGATAATAACTGAGGTAACTACCTTTAGGGAATTGCAAAATAACGAACTTTACTGGGATATAGTGGGTCTATAAGATAGGAAACGTTCTTTAATGTTTATATTATCTACAGGGTGTGGCTGATACATTGTGCGGTATGTGTAGCTATAGTAAAAACTAGTGATAACAATTTTTCACACATTTTACTTTATTTGGCTTCACACAAGCTAAAGAAGTTTTTTTTACTTTCGTACAAAACCGAAAAGGATTTAGTGGGTAGGTGTTATTTTTTACAATTTTCAAATGTAAAAATGGGCTGCCCGATATACTTGAAATGCCTGTTTTCGTACTTAAAAAGTGTACAACACTTTTTAATAGGCCTTTAAAATTAAGTACTATATAAGAGTTACGATATGTAAAAAAAAAAAAAAAAAAAAAAAAAAAAAAAAAAAAAAAAAAAAAAAAAAACCTAAAGATTTTTCTTAATGTGTTTAAAAGATATTCATAATTAAAATATGTGTTTGGGATACTTTTTATTGCATTTTACAATTAAAATATGCATAACATTAAACAACACAATAAAGTGAAAAACCAAAAATTAAATAAATTTTTTTATTAAATCCTTTAGTCTATTCGTTATTGTTTCAAATTAGCTGATAATCGTCTTAATAAACGGATTAATTGACACTTTACGAAATGTTACAAATAGTTTTAAAATTAAATAAGCTCAAAACGTATTCCAAAACTTGTAAATTATTTTCTAAGAATACCCACTAAACAATGTATTATTTTAAATTTTAACTATTTTACTAGTGCTCAATTTTTGTATTTTCAAACCATACTTCTCTAAACCTCAACATATTCAAAGCTGAATAAATGTATACGAATTCCAGAATCTCTGCATATAAAATACATATTTTAACTAATAGCAGCAGTAAAAATTACTTTTACACATTACTAAAACAACAACATAAAGTGAGTCAACCTATTAATAATTGTTTATTTGGAAAAAATCTATGACTCATAGCGCCTCAATTCACATATATCTAGAATTTGAAAAATTAGCTCTTGAAATCCATTGAAATAATCAAGGGTTCGAAGAGGTAATTCCTTGCACGTTCCGTAGACTATTTTGTTAGACACACAACATTCATTATAGCGACAATTCACATATTTGTCTAGCTATTCAATCATGTAGGACTCTTCTGGTCTGAGGTTTAAGACGCCGTTAACCCAAATTCCGGACCTACTTAAGTAATTATATTGTCTGTGATAAAATGTATCTTGTTCTTACACATTTTATGATGAAGTTGTATGTGCTTCTGGCTTAACAATGTTTGGTCTTAAGACAATTAGTTTAGGGTTGTTTTATGTGTATTCATGGTAAAAAAATAATTGCATATTGTTAACATACAAGAGCACATTTATTATAAAGACAGAGGTACTTTAAGCCTTACTAATTGAAGCATAAACACATATCGATTAAAGCTCTTTATAGAGAAGGTAGCATTTATAGTTTCTCAATAAAATCCGTTTTAATTGGAATCACACACGGGATTATTATTTAGATTTGATTAGTTGGTTATTAATTATTCAATCCGTGAATAATTACAGGCAACGTTACATCGGTAATCTTATAAGTTACTATGTATTATATCGGACCTTTATGTAATCTGGATGAAATATCACTTTATCAAATAAGTGATTAATCTGTAACTAATATTAGATCATTATAATATTGATATGTTGGTTGTTTTATAGGGTTTTAGATGACTTAGTTGTAACAAATATGTAAAAGTTTATTTCAAAATAAAAATATGTATTTTTGCATTTCTAAGTATGAAGTTAGACTTGTACAATGACGGAATGATAAAGAATTCGTACATGCTATTTACTATAGTGCTATACTATATTTTATATACTGCTACAAAAACTCAATTTATATTATAACATGTATATTGTTAGGAATTATAATGTGTATAATAAATCATATTATTTAATTGTAAAATAATATAAACTTGCCGAACGTGCCTTTTATGCGTAGACACGCAATTGACTTTGGTTCGTTAATTTTTAAAATGTGCTAAATATTCAACCAGCTGGGTTCTAAATTATATAGGCTAAGTCACTGTGTGAGCGGATTTATTTGGACAGAATAAATTGTTTTTACTTTTAAAACTAAAAATGTTGGCAATTATATAAATATAAGACGATTCTTATTACCTTTAACTTTTTATGAAATATTAATTTAAGCAGAAACTTCAATAAATTTATACTTGCGATTTATACAACACTTCGATTTTTAATAGTATACCGGTACACTACAAAGGGAAATTCTGTGAATGAATCATAAACCACTTTCCTAAAGTGTTTATGTTCATTTAGTGCATTGATGAAAAATAATTTCTTCCTATTATATATTACTTTCAATGTTACCTGAATAGTTATTATTACAACTAATTCGTACTTAAACACAGATAACATAATTATAAACAAGTACAGGTAAAGCGAATTCAATGCTAATATTATCTGTTTATTCATAAAAGTATTCTGTGATGTTCCCTTAGAAGAGTGGTACTCCATTTCAGTTAAGAACATGGTGTAAATATAGCCATCTACATTGTACCCCAATGAGAACAAAGTTTCATCACTTGCGCTATAAAAACCTATATTCGCTATAAAAACCTTATATTCGTTGTTGAGTAATAGGCGATGCTAAATTTAAATGTATCATTTTTATGCATTGAAAACACTTGTGGTTCTTGTATTCATTCAACAAATTCGAAAACCAGTACATTATAGTGTATGTTTTCGAAATGAACAAACTTGAATAAAGAGGTGTCATAAAAGGGTTTATATTCATTACGTAATAACAATTAAAACGGCCAAATAAAGCGTAAATTAGGATGAGCTGTGCCAATTGTTCATAGTGACATGGGTGAGATAGGGCCCGCTACCTCCATTATAAAATATAAAAAGAAGTCCCTCAGTCCTACAAACGCAAAAGTCCTCAAAGACAAGTTTCTCAGATTTCGCTCTTAAGTAAAAATAAAACGGAAAAATTTTGAAGAAATACTTGAAACAGTACATTATATCTACACAAACACACACACACACACACACACACACACACACACACACACACACATCTTCCCTGAAGCTTTATTTGATAACCTTAGAATTGTGTAATTTTGTTTTTAAAAGTAACTTGAACATTGAATAACAAAAAGTACTTGCTCCGCCGGGAGTCGAACCCGGATCTCTCACATGCCGGGTGTGTTAAATTGTATAAATGGCAATTATATATAAGTAGATATGAACATGGGGTTTCTAGCGCACTTTCGGAGCCGACCGAAAATCAATAGAAATTCCTGTTTAAAGGACAACAAACGAATCTGTAAAATCAAACAGTAACTCACGAATGAAAAATTAACCGAATCTATAGCCGTTTGCTTCTACTTCTTGAGCTGTCAATCAATCTATTTGAAATGTCTGCTACGAATAAACGAAAAATCTTCTACTCTACAAAATTGATAGTAACACAGTCTTTATCTTTAATAGTCTTCTTTCCAGTAACAACCAAGTGTAATTTATCATGTTTATTCAATTCTTTAATCTTTTTTTCATCCAAAACAGTCAAAAATCTGTTCGGTAAGTGTACTTTATAATCTTCCAACTCGGCAATTATTGTAAACCCGAATTTATCTTTCATTTTCTCCAGATTCAAAATTTTGTATTTCTTATTTTCTTCTAATTCATTCAACTTCTTATATTCCTTAAATCTTAGCTCACCAACTTCATTTAATTCCTTTAGTAGCTCCATTTACATAAGAAAAAATTTGAGTGTGTCAAGTTTCACTATTTAGTAAAATATCTTTTTATTAAGGAAAAATTATCAACATTGAAGCTTAAAGTTGGCAATAATTTGAGATAATTCAGTAGATAATCAAGGTTTTTTAAGGTCCCTACACACTAGTATTAGAGTTTTTTTTTAAATCCTGAAAATCTACTGAATTATCTCAAATTATTGCCAACTTTAAGCTTAAAAGTTGATAATTTTTCCTTAATAAAAAAGATATTTTACTAAATAGTGAAAACTTGACACACTCAAATTTTTTCTATATAAATGGAGTGTGAAAAAAATATCATGTCCGTTCTGCAAAAAAGAAATTTTAAGAAAAAACTATGATCGACATTATGGCTCCAAAATCCATGCCAAAAACAAAGAAATTTACGAGAAAGAACTAAATTATTTGAGGAATTGGGCTAAAGAAAAATCAAATTGTCGGTCATGAAAAGATGTACGATTATAGAAAAATTGCGTGAATTAAAGAAAAGCTTTAAGGAAAATAAAAAAGATCTCAATCTATTTAATGATGAAAAAATTCAATCAATCGCTGAAAAATTTGTCCATAGAAACAAACGATAAAACTAAGTCTGAAATGATCGAAGAAATTGACAAAACTCTTAACGAAAAACATAAAAATATCATTGATGTAGAAGTTTTATCCTCTATACACGGTCTTTTCAAGCAATACATTTTAACAAATTTAAACGATAATTCCATGTCAATTTACAAATATCTTTCAATTATGCGGCCAGAAATTAAAAGTTTAATAGAAAAATTTCAAGAGAATGTTAAAAATAAGGAAGGATATCTCTCTTTGGAATGTGAATATGAACGAACTTTAGTAAACGGTGAACCACAAACTTGCCCCAATGTATTTTACTATAAAAGCAGACGAAATATTTGACGTTAAATGACTTTATTTCTAAACAATTTAATAAATTATCACATCGAGAACAGACAATCATCCAAATAGGGGTACAGGGATGGACAGTTAAAAGATGCAAACAACTAGTTTTTGAGCATTAATAAACATGAAATGATGAACGCAGGACATATATCGATTTACCAAAGAAAATCAAAGATAAAAAAGCTTGTATAAATATCAAAAATAAAGATGACTATTGCTTTATTTATTCTATCCGATGCGCTATTGAAAAACCTGAAAGAGACTGCGAAAGATCAAAACAATATGAAAAAATTTGTAAATGACGAGATATTTTCAGGTTTCGAGTATCCAATGTCCTTAAAAGATATACAATCATTTGAAAAAACGAAGTTACGATTCCAAGTATAAGTATCCTAAAATGTCTATCAATGTCTACAGTTTTGATGAAAATATTAAGGTTGTTCCGTTACAAATTTCTGAAAAAATATGATACCGAGTTAGAAATCGATTTATTGTATGTTAAACATGAAGACAAATCTCCATTATGTTTTGATAACCGATTTAAATAAAGTCGTGAGTTCTCAGTTATCCAAGCATAAGGAAAGAAAATTTCTTTGTAGATGTTTGAGTCATTTCTACAAATATAGTGCTTTAGCTGATCATTTAGAAATTTGCAAGCAACATGAAGTTTGTAAACCAATTATGCCAATTTCCAGGTCAAACGACAACATTTACTAATTATCAAAAGAAATTTTCTCATCCTTACGTTATTTATATGGATTTTTAAAGCATATTAGAGAAGATTCCAACATGCAAAAAAACAATCCGCAAAAATCGACTACAACCAAGATTCAGAAGCATATTCCTTATGGTTTTACTCTATATTTAGTGTGGAATGTGACCTATCGCATGTACAAACCTATATGTTATGGTGGAGCAAAAAATGAAGACGATTTGCCTAATGTTCCTGCAAAATTGTTTGAAGAGCTCAATAAAATATCAAAAATACATAGCTAAAAAGTATAATTCTAAGAACAAAAAAACCTATGAAATTGACCGAAGAAGAAGAATTAGCGTACCAAAATTCTAGTCTTTGTCATATTTGTGAATGTAAGGGTTTTTATAATCAAACAAGAAGAAAAGTACGAGATCATTGTCATTTAACAGGTAAATTTAGAGGTTCAGCTCATTTATCTTGTAACTTGAATCTCAAATTTCCTCAAAATATTCCAGTTTTCTGTCCACAATATGTCAAATTACGATACTCAATTTGTACATAAAAGAATTGGCTAAAAAATATGGAAATGTTGATTTGATCGCAAACACAGATGAAAAAATATATAAATTATTCAGTAAATTCAGGATATGGGTATGAGTTTGAAGATGATAAACCAAGAAAGTTCATCAAGTTTTCATTCGTAGATACGTTCAGATTTATGGCATCATCTATTGAAAAATTAGCGAAAAATCTAAAGAAAGACGACTTCAAACATACAAATCATTTTATACAAGATGGACGAATATTAAACGCAATTCTAGATAGACAACCAAATGACGAAGAAAGAAATCTTTTAAAATTCTATCTGGAAAAGGCATATTTCCTTACGAATTTATCGATAGTATTGAAAAACTTGATTACACAGAACAGCTGAAAATTCAAGATTTTCTATTCACTATTGACAGACGAGAGCATATCTGAGAAAGATTATCAACACTACTTGAGCGTTTGGAACAAATTAAAAGAGAAAAATCTTGGAAATTACTCCGATTTGTACAATATCCAAGATGTTTTATTGCTCGCTGATATATTCGAAAACTTCAGAAACATTTGTATAAATTGTTACAAACTTGATCCAGCACATTATCTAACAGCTCCAAGCCTCGCATGGATGCTATGTTAAAATTAACGAATATAGAATTACAATTGTTTAGTGATTATAATATGTATTTGATAATTGAAAAAGGCATTCGTGGAGGTATTTCTCAATGTATTAAGCGATATGTTAAAGCAAATAACAAATATTTGAAAGATTTCGATAGTACAAAACCTGAAAACTATCTGTTGTACATCGATGCAAACAACCTTTATAGTTACGGTCTTATGCAAAATTTACCATATGGTGATATCAAGTGGATGAATCCTAAAACATATACAAAAGAAGAGTGGCAAGAAACAATTTTGGAACTCACTGGCGACGAAGATTATGGCTATATTCTCGAAGTTGATCTAGGATATCCAACAAATTTACATGAACATCACAAGGATTTACCTCTTGCTCCCGAACATTATAAAAACAAACTTTGCACAACTTTACTGGATAAAACTGAATACGTTGTTCATTCAAGAAATTTGAAATTCTATCTGGAACAAGGTATGATTTTGAAACATGTGAATAGAGTTATTACATTTGATCAGAAGCCTTTTATGAAAAAGTACATTGATTTTAACACAAACATGAGAACCAAAGCTACAAGTGACTTTGAGAAAGATTTTTACAAGCTGATGAACAACTCAGTTTTTGGAAAATCTATGGAAAATGTGCGAAATAGATGTGATATCAAACTAGGAAATGAAGAATTTTCAATGAAACAAGCTAAGAAAACAAATTTCAAATGCTTTAATATCTTTGACGACAACTGTATAGCGAGTCACATGTTCAAACAAAAGGTTAAATTTAACAAACCGATCTACATAGGATTTTCAGTTCTTGACCTATCAAAATTGTTAATGTATGAGTTTTATTACGATAAATTAAAGAAGTTTGACCCAGATTTGAATCTGTGTTACATGGATACAGACAGTTATTTCCTAGAATTGAAACGAGATCCTTTTAAAATTATTAAAGAAAATATAGATGACTTTGATACAAGTGATTATCCAAAAAATCACGAATGTTTCACTACTAAAAATAAGAAGGTAATAGGGAAATTTAAAAATGAGTTAAATAGCGAAGTTTTAGAAGAATTTTGTGGATTGAGATCGAAAATGTACTCGTACAAATATCTAGACAAAAATCCAGTAAGATGCAAAGGGATTAAGAGAAGCGTTGTAAATAAAACAATAAATATCGAAAACTTGAAGAAATGTTTGTTCGAAGATAAAGAAGAATTTAGAGAGATGACAGTAATCAAAAGCTACAAACATGAGTTGTACACAGTTTCCATAAACAAGCTGGCACTGAACGCTAAAGATGATAAGAGAATTGTCCTAGAAAATAAGATCGATACAGTACCGTATGGATATATAAAGGCGAAATTAAAACAGATATTTTAGAAGAGTTAAAAAATGTTGGAAACTTTGATATATAAATGGAAGATGATTTAATTCACTGTTACAAGTGTAAAAAGAAAACGAAAATTATAGATTCTAAGATTGTTCAAACTCAAAACGGATTGTATAGAATTGCAGCAAAATGTTCAAAATGTAAGACAAATAAGAGTAAATTTATAAAGAATCCTTATGATTAACAAGTAAAGAAAGAATCTAAGAATAAGGAAGAAATCGAGATTGAAGCTAGAGAAATTCATGCACCAGTACGAAAAAAGTTTAAAAAGAGAAAAATTATAACTTTAGGAATTGACGATTTATGGGCAGCAGATTTAGTAATAATGTCTAACTATTCAGATCAAAATGATGGATTTAAGTATATGTTAAATGTTATTGATACTTTCTCAAAATATGCTTGGTCAAGAGCTATCAAAAGAAAAAACGGCAAGGATGTTTCAAAAGCTTTCGAAGATATAGTAAAAGATGCTATAAGGATCAATCACAAACCTCCAAACCTACTTCATACAGATAAGGGTTTAGAGTTTAAAAATAAATAATTTAATGATGTTTTGAGAAAATACAACATTAAGATTTATCATACTGAAAACGAAGAGAAATCAAGTATTGTAGAGAGATATAACAGAACTCAAAATGAGAGAATGAAAGTAATTTTTGAGATTAATAAAAACTTTAAATGGATCGATATTCTTCAAAAATCGTAAACAATTATAACGATACAGTTCACAGCACAATCAAAATAAAGCCCAAAGTCGTAGATAAAGATGCAGAAAAGGAGTTATTAGAGACCGTTTTCAAGTATGTTCCACCAGAAATTCACACGAAAACTAAAATTAAAGATCATGTAAGAATTGTTAGTAAAAAAAAACAACATTTTCGACAAATATAAGAACAATTGGTCAAGAGAAATCTTTGTGATTTATCAAATTAATAACACAGATCCTGTAACTTATAGTATAAAATATTTAAATAATGAAGAAATAAGTGGAAGTTTTTACGAATATGAATTGAGAAAGTCAAAACTATAATTTTTTGTATATAAATGGAGGCTCAAAAGAAATGTATAAAGTGTCAAGAATTTAAAGATTTGTTGAAGTTTTCTCAAGATAAGACTAGAAAAGATGGATTATACTATTATTGTAAGGATTGTAATAAGAAATATAGAAAAGAATTATTTAATAAAATGGAAAAATTAACTTTAGAAGAGAAAGAATGCACACTGTGTAAAAAAGTTAAGAATGTTTCAGAATTTTATAATCTCCATTATAGTAAAGACAACAAACAAGCATATGATAAAGATTGTGCTAAACAAATCTTTGCTAGACCAGTTCATTGCGTATGCGGAAGAGAAATTCAACAATTCTATAGTCTTAAAAGACATTTACAAACAAAATATCATAATTCGAATGTTTAGTAAAATTTAGAAACATTTTCATCGTGTAATTTAGATATTCTATAAATCAGTCGAGATTCTGCCATATTTGTAGTAAAATGATTTCCGTTGTATAAAATATTCAAAGATTTTTTCATTTGGTTGTAGAGATTTATACTATTTGGATCTCCATGTCTTAATAAAATTTCCATTTCTGGGTAATCAATTTCAAGTTTCTTTCAATCTTTTCGGTATTTCTCTCTTTTGAGCTCTGATAACGTAATAAGGATATTCCCACATGTGATTCTTTTTAATTAATACAAAAACATGGTGTTTTTTTCTTATCAAAATTTGTACATATCATATCTCTCTTCATTAATTCCATTCGCAATTCTTGATTCTCTATTTTCAAGGATTTCATTTGACCTGAAATTTGTAACTGTTTTATTTCATCTTTTAACTGCTTATTTTCGTTTTCAAGTTTGTACACACCAAATTTACGAATAATTGGTAAAACTTATTCTAAAACCCAATCTTGAAACATTTCTGCTATCTCAGTATTAAAGAATATATGCCCGGTTCATTAATAAAAATAGTGTTTTTTTGAAAGTTTGAAGGTAAGAACGATTCGTTCCCCCCTTCTGAATCTATGTTATCGAAGCTTTTTTTATATTTTTCTTTAACGTGATCTCTAATCGCTTTCATCGTATTTTTTAAATTCCAATATTTCTGCAATATCTTTTGCTTTAAACCAAAATTCATTATTATCATCCACAATTGTAAAGATATGTTTGTTTTCAAATCTAAGTTGATTATTTATTAGATCTACAACTGTCTCCATTTAGATAGAAAAGAAATTTAACTAGTAATTTTTATTTTGAGAGTAAAGCCCAGATTCATTAATGAAAACAGTGTTTTTTTGAAAGTTTGAAGGCGGGGGCGAATCACCCCTACCTTCAGAATGTATGTTTTCGAAGCTTTTTTTATATTTTTTATATTTGAATTTTATTAGAGAGATAATTTTTTTGCATTTCAAACTTGTTTTCGTCAAAGTTTAAAGATTTATCTGATTGTTTGAATGTTTTCAGATAATTTTTAAGGGAATTTTTTATTTGATCGAAGGTATAATATCCTTTGTTAAACCATAATATTTTGTTATGTTCGTCTCACTAAATCCTATACAATAACGAGAACTTTCACTAATATTTATTACAAAATTATCAGAATAAAAACCGCTTATCCGATAAAATAATTTGATTCTTCCTCTAAGTGTATAGGATGTTCCAAGTTTAAAAATAATTGAGAGCTTTCTGAAGTCAACTTGAACAGCTTCATTTTCGCTATTTAAATGGAGAAATTTTTAAAGCAAAAAGATCAGATAAAACTTCAAACGTTTGAAGAAAATAAGAAAGATCAACCAATCAGATTGTTAATTGTTGGTTCAAGTGGATGTGGAAAAACAACTTTATTATTGAATTTTATCTACAATAGGTTGATTCCTTATTCCAATTTGTATGTTTTTAGTAAATCTTTAGAACAAGACGCATACAAAAAATTACAACAAAGATTCAAAAATATTGAGAAGAACTTAAGCAAAGAAATATCACATTTTTACAATGCTTCTGAGGACATAGTTCCGTTAAGCGAATGTAAACCCAATTCGTTAATAGTTTTTGATGATTGTATTTTGGAAAATCAGGACGTTATTAAGGAATATTTCGTAATGTCTCGTCACAAAAACATATCTTGTATCTATCTTTCCCAATGCTTTTCAAAGGTTGATAAACAAGTTATTAGAAATAATTTGAATATGTAGTGTGTTTTTAAGCAAGACGATCACTATTCGAGAAAGATTTACAACAATTATGTGGGATCTGATATGAGTTTTAACCTCTTTAATGAATTATGTGATAACATTTGGAAAGAAGACTATGGATTTTTAACTATTAATCTAACTTTGAAGCCTAAAAATGGTAAATATTTGATTAAATTTTCTAATATAAATGCTGCTCAGTGGTCTGACAAATCTACTTGATAAAATATTTGTTACAATTATTTTTACATTATCTTTACTTTTTATTTACATTATGAAAACAACTGAAAAACGGTAAATCTGTTCACGTTTTACGTTCCACGTTTCACGTTCACGTTCCACGTTCACGTTTTTTACGTCCCACGTTTTTACGTTCCACGTTCACGTTTTTACGTTCCACGTTCACGTTTTACGTTCCACGTTCACGTTTACGTTCCACGTTCACGTTTTTACGTTCCACGTTCACGTTTTACGTTCCACGTTTCAAAATTTTTCTAATTAAATGGCGAACGTAACTTCTGAAGAATCGAAAAACTTGATCAAATCGTAAAGAAATTAATCAAAGAATTTAAAGAACAAATTCGAATTGATGAAAATGAACAAGAATTTATTCAAAAAATTAATCAACCTGTAACCTCTGCAATTAAAAATGTTGAAGGCAAAATAGAAAACGTTTTAAGCGATAATCAAAATTTTATGAATTTGGTTCCAGTTGTACGACAATTTGCTGATATTTCGATTCCAGAATCTGAGATAGAAGAGTTTGAATTGCCAAAATTACCATCTTCAACACCATTTAGACCTCGAATCATTGAAGAATCTACAATAGTTGAACCAATAAGTCCTGGAACAACGGATATAATAATTGGTGAAATTGGTAAAAAATTCCTTCCTAGAGCAAAGGATGATAAATTTGGTTTGTATTGGAATAAAAAAAGAAAAGTTTTATGATTGGAAATTTGCCCGTGAATTTTGAACATAATGATATCATTATTAATGAAAAAACATATGAAGGAACTCAAGGTTTATGGAGATTATTAACAGAATATGACGCTCCAAAACATAATTTATATTCTGAAGAAGATTTGAAAATGTATACAGAAATTTTATGGGAATCTGACTCAATTTACAAAAATAATGATCCGTCTACTAAGAAGCCTAAGTCAAGTAAAGGTAAAAAATATATTAACTTAATTAAACCAATTTGGGAAAAAAGAATCGAAGGATCAGGTGTGAGAAAATACAGTGATAATAAGATTGAATACAGATATATCGACGATTTGACAAAACTCGATGGAATTATTAATTATATTTATGCTCAAGAGAAGGCTGGAAATAACAATTTTTTGAATGAAAAGAAAGCAATTAAAGATTTTATTTCGAACAAACTTGACGAAATGATTGAAAAACCTGATGGAATTAAATATTTAAAACGAATTTTGCCGGCAATGAGTTCATCTATGATTGAGGGTAGTGGACTTTTGAATGATTTTATCAACAATTTACCTTTTAAATTACACGTACCAACTTATCAGTATCTGGGGCCTGGCACAAAACTCGAAAAAAGACTAAAAAGAGGAGATCCTGGTATAAATAAATTAGATCAAGCTGCTATGGAACACGATATTTTTTATGCAAAACATAGAGACACAAATTCCAGACATATAGCAGATAAAGTTTTGCAAGATAAGGCAATGGATAGATTTTTATCAAAAGATGCTAGTTTAGGTGAAAGATTTGTTGCGCTTCCAACAGCTGGAGCAATGTTTTTGAAGAGAAAACTAGGAATGGGAATCGAAGAGAACTTGAAATTTTAACTATATAAATGGAGGTGAACGTAAATTTCAGCAAAAATCAGAAAGAAAAAATAAAATCCGCTTTTAAGAAAAAAATACCCGTTAGTATTCAATTTAAAATAGATCAACTAAAAAATGGCGAAGATAAGATATTTTTAACAAATAGACAATACAACAAACTCGAAAAACATAAGAAAAACAATAAAGGAACCAGAATAGAGTTTTCTTATAATCAGTTGAAAGAACTTAAAAATGGTGGACTTTTGAAAAATTTATTAGATTTTGGAGGAAATATTCCAGTTGTTAAAAATGTTGTTCCTTATGTTCGTAAAGCTGCTCCAATCGTTAAATAAGACGTGATTCCTATTGTTCGAAACATTTTAATTGGTTAGATAAAGAGTTGGAAGATGTTACAGGATCTGGATTAGATGAAAAAACTTTGAATTACGTGAAATCAAACATTGAAAAAAAATTTAAACCTTTAACATTCGGGGAATTGGAAGAAATCTGCAAAAATATTAAACATTTTAGAGGAATCTTCATGAGAGATACATTACCTGAAAAAGTTAAGAAATTTGAGTGTGGAATTGTGAATTTAGACTCGATTATGGGAAGTGGAACGCATTGGATTTGCTATTATAAAACTGATAAGAATGCATTTTATTTTGATTCGTATGGAAGAATTGAAGACAAACTGCCAAAAGATTTGATCCAATATTTGAAAAAATCAAACGTCTACTACAACAATTCTCAGATTCAAGATTATAAAGATCCCCCAATTTGTGGTCATTTATGTGTTTTTGTTTTGAATGAACTGAGTAATGGTAAAGATTTTAAAGAAGTTGTCAACAAATTATTACTTAATAAATATGGATTCACAAAATATTTTTTACGTATTTGGAACACAAATTAAAACAGAAAGTATTCAAAATGTAGATAATAGTTTGAATTTTGATAGTTTGAGAAATGAGTTTGATAACAAGTTAGAAAATTTATTACAAAACCTTCCAGATTCAGATATGTTTGCTGTCGAAATTGAAGATTTTAAAGCAGAATATGATAACAAACTTGCAAATTTCATGAGTTCAAATAAAGTTGCTGATAAAATAAAAACATTGAAAAAAGAATTTGAAGATGGTGCAAAAAAAATATTTACCAATTTAATGTCTCATATCGAAAAAGCTGATAAAATTACTGAAGCGATCAAAGTTGAAAAGAATTATGTTAGTTTGGCTAATAAAAAAAGAATTGTCGGTGTTCGACCTGGTATTTACAAACATGATGTTGTTTAGAACAAATTTTAAAACCTCTAAAATTATCAGAAAACATCGATATTGTTGATTTACATGATCCGAATGTTGAAAATGCCTTACATTTTAAAGGAAAAAGAATTAGCAATGTTAGTAAAGGAATTAATCCATTTGATGTTGTTGTAATGATTCAATTAGAAGATCCTATTAAAATGTTTAATGAACTAAAACAAAATTATGAGAATCATAAACAGCATGTTAAAGATTTTACAACAGAAGTCTATGAAAAACTTGATGAAAGAAGGAAAAGATCAGTAGACGATGTTGGTGAAATTAATGAAAAACTTACTAAATTTAAAGAGTCTTTTGATAAGTTTAGTTTGGATGCTACGAAAACTTTTGAGAATATTGGTCATAAATTTGTTGAATACAATGATTCTTATGCTGACAAATTTCAAAAAATAGAAGAAAAACTTAATAAGTGGGAGGAAGATCTTACTGAAATAGGTATTCGCGTAGGGTTTTATGCCTGATAAAATTTCCTTATATAAATGACGCTCATATATTGTGTGAGGTGTAAGGCAAAAACTGAAACAAATGATATAAAATACTATGCAAACATCAATGGAGTTAAAAGAGTTTATTGAAAATGTGCTGAATGTAACACTAAAAAGAGCCAATTTATAAAAACTTGAAATTTTTTCTTAATAAATAGAGATGGCGGGACATTACAGTGCTTTCGATCTTTTTATAATGCAACACGAAAGAGATTTGAAAAAAGAGCATTGGGATGATATTTCTCAAAATTATGAATTATCCGAAGATACGATGAGATTATACGTAAACAAATTGAATTGGTATAACATTGCAAAATATAAAAATCTGTCCCCAGAGTTCATTCAAGAAAATATACATTATCAATTAAAAGATCATATGTCTGTTCTTTGCCTCTATCAACACTTGAGTATAAAGTTTTTGGATGAAAATAAAGATACAGTTGATTGGAATAATATTATAGATAGCGGTTACTATCCTGTGCAGATTTTATTGAAATATGTGGCCGAAATTGCAAAATTTTATGAAGAGAATCCTGAATATGACGAAGTAGATCATTAAAAATGACTAAAATTTAGATCTTTTCTTATAAAAACGTACATTAGATCGATGAAAAAATGATATCTTTCTTATACATGATGTTTAAAATTTCTAAATTTTCTCTTATTAAATGGCGGACTACAGAAAGTATGCTAGTGATTTTGAAAGGGCGGAGTTTAAAAATTTCTATCCAATTAGTAAACAACATTTGAATGAACCGAATAAAAGAACTGAGTTTAATATTGATTTTAGAGATAATTTTTGCTCGTCTAACTTCCAGTTTTATATTTCTGGAACTTTAACAAAACAAGATGGTCAAGCATATCTTGGAACTGATAATGTTAGATTAATCGATAATTTTATACAGTTTTTATTTTCTAAGATTGAAGTAAGAAAACACAATAAATTGATAGAAGAAGTCGAAAACTGTGGCCAATTAAGCACAATTAAAGGAACTATTTTGTATTCAAAAAGTGATGTTATTTCTTAAACTTCTAATGGCTTTGAATCAGATTTTAAATTTGGTGTTTTTGAAGCAGCTGGAAATTTATCTCATTTTGGATTAGGATTTTTTGAAAATGTTACTATTCCGATCTATAAAGGAGGATTTTATCTAAGTTTTATAAGAGCAGAAGACGATGATGTGATTCTGAAGACTGCAACTGGAAATGTTATGCCTGTTGATGGAAAAATAACAATTACAGATTTTTTTATTAGAGTTCCAATGATTGATTATAAAACCACGAGTAAAATTAGATTGATTGATGAAATTACAAAAAGTCAAAACATTATGTTTAATTTTCTAGATTGGCAATGTATTGAACAAAAAGGTATTTCCGGAACAACTTATTCCTTCGATATCATAAATATTTATAGAAATATCTTCAATCCCAAGTTCGTTATCATTGGTTTTCAAACAGATAGACAGAATAATCAAGAAAAAAATCCTTCAAAGTTTGATAGTTTGGATGTAAAAAATATCAGAGTAAAATTGAACGGTTTTTATTATCCAGATGAATTACAAAATTTAAACATTTCAGGAGGTCTTTTCAGAATCATGTATCAGATGTATCAAGATTTTAAGAAAGTTTAGTGTAATAATAAGGAAATGTATTACAATCCTAAAGAATTTTTAGCTAATAGACCTATTTATGTCATTGATACGACAAAGAGTTTGACAAATATTTCTGGTTCAAAGAACGATATAATTATCAATATGGATTTTCAAAAATCTGTTACAAACGCGATTTGTTATGTTGTTGTGGTTTCTGAGAAATTGTTAGCCTATGATGTGATTAAGAACGATATTAGAGAAATTCAGTAAAAATCGCGTTATTTTCACTATTATTCTTAAGATAATTTTAAAACTTTACATAACTGTTAAAGACATTGATAAAAACATTGAATTTGAATTATATAAAGAAATATTGAAAAGTAGGGATGATATTAGGAAAAAAACTATTTCAAGGTCATGGACCGGAAGTGGTGATTTTAAAAAATACTTTAATATTTACTGATCCTATATACCAAATTTCATCAAAAAAGCTCCAATAGTTCTCGAGATATAAGGGTTTAAAGACAAGGGATGATTGGGGTAGATTTTGAATTTTTTGTTATTTTCATGAAATTTTAAGTAGAACTCGCTTGTTTTTGAAGTTTCAGATTTTTCTGATAATTTTTTTTTTATGAATATTAAGAAATAGGGGATGATTTCACCCTTATGGATAAGTTAAGTCGAAAGAGTTAAGTATTTACTATATGTGTAACAAATTTCATTAAAATCGGTTGAGTGGTTTTTGAACAACAAGGTTTGAAATAAATATTGATATTCACTTATTTAATATACATTGGAAACTATAACAGTTCTAATATCGATTGCAACCTTCGATATTTATTATCGATGAAACTTCGATATTCATAATCGTTTATCACACGGAAAAATTTTCATCATGGGCGTTGGCCACGTATAGCTAGCCATGTATGATCCTCCTCTATTTTAACGAAATGTAACAAGATATATCTTTATTTAGAAGATTCCATTGTATTTGTGAGTTGGAGAAAGAAGATATGGACTTTATAATGTAAGAAGATTGCTGTGAAGATCTGTGTTTCTTGTTAAAAGTGAAGTGAAGTGTTCCACTGGGCGATGCCATTCATAGTGTTATTATATTTTATAAGTTACTTTTATATTTGGGACTCGAAGAAAGGAAAAATTGCAAGAAGATTGTGAATTTGTGTAGACATTCTAAACTGTGATAAAAACATTGTGTGAAAATAGTGTTCATTTGTAATACAGAATTAAGTGTTTTTACAGTGATTTCATTGTCGCACACAGCGTGAGCAAAGCAAGGTCATTTGGTGTGAGCAAAGCAAGGTCATTGTTCACGGCGTGAGCAAACCAAGATCATCGTGGAACGCCGACGTCACAAATCTAGAGTTGATTGAAATAAAATATATGATACCTTTCTTCTTCTCCCATTCCCAATTTCTTAGAAGTTAAGTAGATATCGCAAAAACACGCACACTAACAACACTCATTTTGTATGTCTTTCATTATATCGTAATGAATTGCTGAATGGCAAACGTTTCTCTTTTCTTCGTCAGAATCACACACACACAATATATCTGTTTCGTAAATGTTTTTTCCATATAATTTATCCCAATCAACAACAAAAGCGTGATCTCTTATAAATTCCTTTGATAAATCTTGTTGTTTACAAAGACTTGTTAAAAAACTAGCTGTAGCATATTTCTTGGCCAGTATGGATATTGTCTTCTCAACATTTCAACAAATAAACAATGAAATTTAGCATAAAAGCGATGAAAAATGTCAGATTGTTTTTCTTATTTTTCTATTATTTAATTTAAAATCTCCTATTACATTTAACATATTTATACTATCTAAGTTGTCTGTAATAAATTGCATTGAACACTTTTTAGTACTTAAAAGTTCTCTGAATTCGTTTTCATTTAAGGATTCGTTTTCACTTAAGGAAAATATCAACATTTGTTTAACATATTTAGGTAATTCAAAGAAGTCTTTATAACTATTTCCTGTGGTAAGTTCTTTAAATACTAGAAACTGAAGTGATTTTGGAGAGTTCATGTTGTTTTATGACTATTTAGTAGAATAGATTATTTATTTAAGAAAAATAATTTGCTAAATTCATATTATTTTCTTTCATTCCTTCTAAAACTTCAAAAATATACTCTTTCGCTGATAAAAAATCTCGATTTGTTCCGGAATAATCTTTGTAATCATAGACAAAATATCCCAAATAGTTGAATAATAAAATAAAATCATTTCTTTTTATCTCGGTAGTTGAAATATAAACATAAACATTTGCGCTGAAAAATGCATATCTCGGCAGAGTTAGTTCCATAATCTCCATTTATAACAAAAAATCTTTTTGTTTAATGGAAGAGTATAATGCCAACTGTTACAAGTGTTATAATAGAGGAGAAATTATTGATAAAAGATATTTAGTTTGTAGAGATTGTAATTTAATTTTGTACGAAAGACCTTAACCTAAGAAATTTCGAAATAAACTAACACATTTGAATAATCTGCTTACAAAATTGCAATATGGAGGTAAAAAACAAACAAAATTTGTTACAGAATTTAGAAAACAGAATAAAAAATTTTACTTATCTCTTATAACCGTTGAAAAAATTATTTTCCTTTTCAAAGAATACATTAGGTTTGTAGGTATCGATACACATGTTTATTATGAGAAGATTTTACCTATAATCTTTCACTATTTGGATATTGAATTTGATTACGATTTTAAGCCTGAAATCTTTGATGATTTCATAGTACATTTGGAGAAATTAAATGAAGAACCTCGTCAAAAGAATGTGGTTTTACTCACATTCTCCCCGACTTCTCGAGTGATTGTTAGCAAATTCCATCATTTCCGTTTATAAGTTTTATTTTATAGTTTATTCGTAGCAGACATTTCAAATAGATTGATTTGACAGCTCAAGAAAGTAGAAGCAAACAGCTATAGATTCGGTTAATTTTTCATTCGTCAGTTCCAGATTCGTTTATTGTCCTTTAAACAGGAATTTCTATTGATTTTCGGTCGGCTCCGAAAGTGCGCTAGAAACCCCATGTTCATATCTACTTATATATATATATTAAATACATAGTTATTAAAAATAATTAATAAATTAGTATACTTTTACGTATATTGTAAATTTTTTAAATATATTCAAACGTTTGATATTTTAATTAAAAACTCCTGTTTATTTGTTGAAATACCTTTATCTAATTAAAACTAGAAATTACAATTTTTGGATTTTGAAATTGTTACATAAAAAATATTTAAGAAAACATTGTTGTTAATTAAAATATAACAGTGCGTATAGAAATTTCTTTTTTGTCGCTCAGGATATCTCAGGAAAATATTTTAGAAACAATTAACATACTAAAAATCTAATGTCTGAACATTCGTAAACACTTGCACTATAGATATTAAATGCAATTACATTTTTCCCTTAACTGTTAAACGGGACATGCAATTATTAGACAATTGCATCAATACAACAACAATATTATTGTTTTATTTTACAGAAAGAATGCTATAGAGTAATCCAGAAGGTTAGAAGAAATTTATCTCTAACGGGATTCTTAATAGGTTCATGTAATAAAGTTAAACTTTCACATAAAACATTCCGGTATATCAAAATTGTTGTAAACTGAATGTCTGAATCTGTTTCTTTAAACGAAATCATCAAATAATATTATTATTTTAATTTAGGTTTGATAAAACGCATCAAAAATAATCATTACTTATGGCAGGGAAAGTAAGCTATATATTTTTAGTTAAATTATTTAATATAATATTTCTTAGTGTTTAAGAGTGTTTTGGCCTCATCTTAGCTGAATTGAGTAAACATATATATCACCTTACGATTATTGTTTGCTATCGTATGTGTTTACCTATGTGGAAATATTTATAAAATACTATTAGTATTTGTAGGATAATATGTTCAAATACATAAAAGTATTTTATATCGTTTGTAACATTAAATTAATTATGTTCTCCAGTGAAAAATATGTGAAATATTTTTGTACTCGCACGGTTCTTAAAAAAATGTCGTATTATTTCACAATTGCTTTTAAAACAATTTTTAATAATATAGCTATTTATTTAAGTACGTATGTTATAATTTTGTGTACAGCATGGACTTATAAGTAGGGACTGAACGTATAATTTATATTTTTATGAGGCTACTAATGGTTTTAATTACGACCGAGCGCTTGAGGGTTGGGTTAGTTAAGGTTTGCACGTTATAGATTGTGGACTTTCATGTAAGTAGTAATAACATTTTAACCTTAATTTCAAACTTTCCTAAATCATTTTATTAAATTTCAGTTTAATGATGAAATATAGTGAAAACAACACTTTAGATTACTTCTTTTATTTCTTCTGCATGTCATCTATTTCCTATTTATATAAAGAAACGGATAATTAAATTAAATGTTTGTGTGACGTGCAAAAGGCATGTTTAATAATATTTATTTTTGTAGTATTTATGCAGTCCAGTAGCTGAACCATGTACAACTATTTTAATCTCCACCATAATTTCAAATTATATTAAAACAATTCCTTATGTGATAGTACAACGTCATCTAGACTAGTGTAGCAAAACTTAGACATTGGGCCAAACATTTGTTTGCTAAAGTCTAGTCTTTATTTTTATTAAAGGAAATATAAATTAGTTTTGTTTTTACTATTCCGATGTAATGCTTAGATCCAATTATATAAGTTATAAATTCAATTTATAAGTTACGATCTGCAACACAAGACCACACGTCTAACGTAGCGGAACTTTCGACCATTCGACTTCGTAATATGCCTCTTCGTGTTGATAAGATGTGAAGGTGAAAATTTAAAAATACAAAAATCATAGATGAGTGCATAAAGTCATTTCATTACGTAGTATTTTATTGTATACTGAAATACTGTTATTGATATTTGTATTGTGTTACGGTAATTCTTCTGTTAAAAATATCAGATACATGTAATCCTTTAAATCGATTTGTGAAAACATTATTTGGAATTTTAAAAATGTAATGTATCATATCGCGTTTAATAAAAAGCAATTTTAAATAGGTACTAATAATAATATACTAATTTTATCAATCAAGCATTACAAGACAGCATAAACATTACAATAGTAAAACTTAACAATAGACAATACTTTATTAGCTATTACCAACAAGAGAGTTCCTCATTTAAATCCACTAAAATTAGAATCACGCACGGGTGTATTGAGAGGACTTGATTATCTCGTTATCATTTATTTATGTATAATTAATAACAGGCAATATTATTTAAGTTAACTAATTAGATGCCTCAAGGGTTATAGGATATTTATTTTATCAGTACAAAAAACTACTTGTCAGGTAATTCAATAGCCTTATTTGGTTTTTAGGGTTAATATATTTTATTAAAACTTTTATTTATGTATGATTAATTTTGCGATTATAATAATGTAAAAGTGTTTTTTTATTGAATTAATGAAACAGCTTATATTGCATTACATTATACCAGTATAAAACTAAAAAAATTATATAATCAAAATATTCCTTTGTAAATGTTCGATACAAGCATTTTTGAAAATTTGACAATGAACGCATATTAGGATTTTAGGATTTTAATTTATACATCAAATATCATTATTATTGGTAAATCACTAATAATTTATTTTAGATTATTAAACTAATAAAAATATAACACAAACTATTTACTGTTAAAAACAATAACAATATTCAAAAACACGTAGGGGCAATGTTTTAGCATACATGGAAACAGTGTTATTATATCAGGATACTGAAACCGTACATCGCCGCTCGCACACCCACAGCAAAACCATCAGGGAAACGCGCGCCCATGGTGGCGAACGGGATGCCGGATCAAGACAAAACTAGGTAAAAAAGAACACCGTGGTCAGTATACTCAGGTTCATTTACTAAGACACCGCATAGGCCTATCCAGTCAAAAATAAATATATATATATATACTATAAATAAAAAAAATAAAAGGTGCCTGCAGTAGTATACCTCAAACAATCCTCGTCAGGTGCACCTGCATACAAAAATTAGAAACGCCATAATTTGAAACAAG
Source organism: Homalodisca vitripennis (assembly GCF_021130785.1). Lineage (NCBI taxonomy): Eukaryota > Metazoa > Arthropoda > Insecta > Hemiptera > Cicadellidae > Homalodisca > Homalodisca vitripennis. The sequence continues at coordinate 9,086,104 of NC_060213.1, forward strand.
AAATGCCAATTCCACCCGGTATCCTTCGGCTAAGGGCGGGCTCCTATCCAAATGATGAAATCCAAGAAATAACTAAATAATATCTAAAACTAACTTAAAATTAAATAACAAAATATAAACTATATAAATGGCAACAATAAAAATAACAAATAAATAAAGAATATGGGCAGGGTATCACAGATGTTGACTAGTAGAAATGTCCATCATGGTGGCCGTCCTTCAGCAGAGCGCAAAAGCGAAGGTTCTCTGCGACCACGCATGATGGAGAGATGACAGCAAAAAATCAACTCATCTCCTGGACCCTGAAACCAGGTTTCAGCCTAGTACCCTTTTAAAGTTAATAATAATTAATAAATAGTTGCCAAACAATATAGATTTTAATAAAAGTAAAGTTGCCAAAAGTTATCTATCAAGAATTTTAAGTTAAGTTAATTTACCAAAATTTCAAAATATCACAGACCACTCAATTACTGATAAAAATTAAAATAAACCTTAATATAGAAGCTGGTAACATTAGAAAACAATAAATAAACAAGATATTCCATTTAAAAGACTACAACAATAAGTTATAAAGAAATTTATTTGAGGTATACGCAGTAGCCTACCATACGTAACAATTTGGTTAAAACATTTTTAAAACAGGCATTTAATGACAGAATTGGCTCAAAATTGGTGAAAAGCAGGGGAAGGGCATCCTGCACTTAAAATAAAATTCCCAACTCAAAACAACAACCCCAAAGAAAGTTAGTATGAAAATCCCCTCTGTCACAGAACAAAAATTTAAGCGTTTTACTCTTGGTAAAAAAAAATTAAATTATTAGAAAAAAAAAAACTGATGGCCATAAGTAGCAGCCTATTAACCAGAATCTAAATTTAAAATTTGATGGCAGAAGGCCTTAAATTAACCAAGTAGGCTATAAGGGGGAGTTATGGGCTAAAATACCCGAAGAACGTTACATCTCTCAGAAAGGCTTAAAAATTTAGTAAAATGAACCTTCAGCAGTCTCTCTGGGTTTGTTTACAAAAGCTACATAACAAGTGACACATTACAAACAATATTGGCTGCAGAATAAAAATGAACTGTAACATATAGCCTAGGACTGGTCCTCACTGAGAGACAGAAAATTAATTTAAGCCGAATAGAAAGGGTGAAAACTAATAAAAGAGTAAGAGAAATAATTTGAAAGCCAATTTAAAAATTTAGTTAACAGCCAGAAGTACTAAAATTTAATAAAAGGCAAAACTACAATTTGGAAAACCATGTGCTCTTAACCTTCACAGTTTGAAAAATAAAAATAATCACTAAAATTTAAAAGAAAGCAAAACTTACTCATCAGTGAGGGGCCGTAAACTTAGCCGCACATGTCAGAAGGAGAATAGCTCAGCAAAACTAACAAACACTAAATAAACAAAATATATTAAACTGGAGCTACTCCTAACTTGTACACCACGGCTCGGAGTCTTTGCCACTCTACCGGAAAGGCCAAACGCCTTCAAATGGTCAGTGGCCTCTGCAGCCAATAAACCACACACACATACACTATATAAAACACACATGAGCCGGAGAGATATAGGTATTGAACCGGCTCAGACTCCCCCCCCAAAAGGAGGAACTCCCCTCTGTTAATTTCTTCAAAATGAAGAACCAAACGAAATGCCTCTCCCCCCAATGATTGAAGAATTATAAACCGGAAACCCTGAAGTCTGCAGAAGGGAAAACCAAGAAAATCCAGTTGGAGGCAAGAAATCACTCCAAGAGTTGCGTGGGTACAAAGAAGAAAACAGGAACCTTGATCAGGAAGAAGGAGCAGAGGTGATCAGGCCTCTGGACCTAAAACCCTCCCGCACAGACTAAAGAGAAATCACGGATGACTCCGGCAAGGCTTCAGATGGGATATGTGCGCCTTCCTGAAAATCTTCCCGGACTGAGGATCTCCCAGTCGGGCAGTCACCGGAGTCAGAAACTTCAAGATGCGGTGGGGACCAGTCCACCTGTAGCAAAGTTTAGCAGCTCTTTTATCCACAGCCGAACTGACTGGGTGAGCCTTGCAGTAAACTAGATCCCCCACCTGGAAGGGATTGGCAATACGACCTCGGTTGTACTTCCTCCTTACTAACTCCCTAGCCCGAATGAGATTCCGCCTGGCTGCCTCCCAAGTGGCTTTCACATTGGGAGTACCAGGAGGTGGCAGAAGATCGCTAATTTTCCAAAGGTTCGCCAAAGGGTTGTTTGGCGGAAAGCCAAATAATAACTCGAAAGGTACCGCCTTGTGATTTTCATGCTGGGCCGTATTAAAGGCAAATTGGATCCAAGGTAGTTGTTGATCCCAGGTGGTCTGATTTTCCGCATGAAAGGCAATGAGAGCAGATCGAAGATTGCGATTAAACCATTCGGCGTGAGAAGGCTGAGGATAGAAAGGGGAAGTAGTCACATGGCGGATTCCGTGCCCAAAGCACATTCTTTTAAAGATATTGGAGACAAACTGTGAACCATTATCGGAAACTAAGGTGGCGGGGATTCCAAAGTGTTGAAAAAAATGGTTACGAAGTGCTTGCACCGTGAGCTGCGCGGTAGCACTCCGCAATGGGAACAACCAAACAAACTTGGAGAAGGCATCCACACAAACAAGTAGGAACTTATTTCCGGACTTGCTACGCGGGAGAGGCCCAACATAGTGAATGAAAACCTTCTCCAAAGGTTTTTCCGCCACCTCAGATGACAAAAGACCCAACTTGGTATTTTGAGCGGGTTTGCTTAGCGAGCACAGTTCACAAGAACGTACTCGAGCTGCAATATCCCGGTCCATACCTTTCCAGATGAACTGATCCCTAATCTTCGCGATGGTCTTATGAATTCCTAGATGTCCGCCCACAGGAGAAGAATGAAAATACTGAAAGACCATCGGTACAAGAAAGCTTGGCAGCACTAACTTAGGTTTTCTCCGCTGCTTGTCACGGCAGCATAGAGCACCTCGGTACAGAAAATAAGGAGGGTGGGCACCTCCGTTTTTAAGCTCATTGATGATAGCAGTCAGCTCGGGATCCTTAAGTTGGTGTGGAACAATGTCCGAAAATGCCAGAGGAAAGTCTAGGAGCACGCCACAACATGGCGGCTCTGATAAATTCTGGTGGTCGTTGGGTAAGTGATACATGCCTGACAGAGTGTCCGCTATGATATTTTGGGTGCCTCGCACGTGCTGCACTGTGAACTTAAGGGCAGAAATTTGGACTACCCAGCGACCAATCTTCCCGAGCTGACGGGGGTGGGCAAGGAGCCAAGAGAGTGCCTGGTTGTCGGTTTCCAACAAAAATTCTTTATGTTCTAGGTAACGCCTGAACTTATTAATTCCAAACACGACAGCCAAACATTCCAGCTCATAAACAGAACAACTCTTCTTCTCACAAGGGGTTAACGTGCGTGAAGCATAAGCTATGGGCTGCCGGATACCATCTACTTCTTGTGATAAAACAGCAGCAACGGCTAAAGAGGAAGCATCAGTTTGCAAGACGAACTTACGACTGAAATCAGGCATAGCCAAGACTGGAGGCTGCATCACTGCCTCTTTCAGCTGCTCAAAAGCAGTCTGTTGCGCTTCACCCCACTCAAACTTGGCACCCTTTTTCTTAAGAGAGCTCAGAGGGGCCGCCACTTCAGCAACATTGGGGATGAAACGACGATAAAAATTTATCATTCCCACAAAACGGGCAATCCCCTTGGCATCCTTAGGAGGAGGAAACTCCCTGATTGCCTGGGTTCTCTCTGGATCAATACAAACACCTCGAGAAGAGACAAGATGACCCAGAAACGATATTTCAGGCTGAGCAAAACTCACCTTTTCAGGATTGACGGTAAGGCCAGACTCTCGCAGCCTAGTTAGAACTTCCTCTAGATGAGTCAAGTGCTCCTCATAACTCTCACTGTACACAAGCAGGTCATCCAGATAGTTGAACACGAACTTAAATTTGACATCATGAAAGATAGAATCCAGGAGTCTGGTGACTGTCTGGGCCCCCACAGCCAAGCCCATTGGCACTCGGATGAACTGGTACAAATTCCAAGGTACACAAAAGGCAGTGAGAGGTCGAGACTCGTGTTTTAGAGGAATCTGATGATATGCCTGATTAAGATCAAAAATGGAGAAATACTTGGCCTTACCAAACCAGTCGAAAGCAGAATGCAAATCGGGGAGAGGCACGGAGTCAATTTCTATCTGAGCATTGAGCTTTCGATAATCCAGGACCAATCTGGACTTCCCATTAGGTTTCGGCACTAGAAACGCTGGACTGGAAAAATTTGAGCAAGACGGCTCGATTACCCCACTCTTAAGTAAATCATCAATCATATTTCTCAGAATTTCCATCTTGGGCGGAGCAAGCTTATATGGATGGGAACGTACAGGACGGGTGTCTGTAAGACGAATCTCGTATTCCAAGAGATTGGTCGTGCCCAGTTTGTCAGTTAGGACTTCAGGAAAACTGGAACAAATCTGCCTTATGTCCTCAGCCTCTTTCGGCGTAAGATGTCCTAGTTGGTCAGGAGGAGTCAAGCTCTTATCTTCCATCTCTAAGGCAGCAGTCCCACGAGACTCGACATCTGAAAAGGGAACGAGCACCCGCCTGGCGAAAGCAAAGAAAACATGACTGGAGGCCAAATCCAAAATCATGCCAGTTTTTCCGATAAAATCTGCTCCCAAGATGAAAGGAAAAGTCAGGTCCTTAGCCACCAAAAAGCTCCAATCCCAAGAGAAATAATTAATTTTGATGTGAATCTGGGCACTACAGATAATAGGTAAAGGTGTGCGTGAAGCAGTCCAGCAGATAAGTGAACTAGGCTCAACCTGCCGTATTAGCCCAGAGGATTTTAGATCTTCAAAAAACGACAAAGAAATCAGGCTGCGTGCTGACCCAGAATCAACCAGGGCCTTCTGCACCACATTCCCCACAAGTACATCCAGTTGTGGGCAGGTTGAGCGGGCAGCCCTTACTCCCTGCGCAGCCAGAGCAGCAACCTCCCCTCTCGGCCAACGATGATAACTGTCCCCAAGTCTATTTCTTTCTGTTTTCTTTCTGTTCTGCATTAAACCAGCTACCCTTTTACCATCAAAATCAGGTATATATTTGCCCTCAAAATTACCGTTACGGCACGAGTCGGGCTTACTCGTCCGCAAGCTTACTAGTTTTTTTTTATTAAGTGGACAAAACGGTCTAATATGTCCCACTTGCTTGCAGCCATAACAGGTAGGAGGCTGCCTACGGGAAGGAGCAGCTGCTGGCTCAGACTGCACCGGAGCATGGACCGGCCCCGGAGGCAAGTGAGGAAGATGCCTCGACATGGCCTCCCTTTGATCATCCGCATCCTGAACCCCTCTAGAGATGATGGAGAGGCGGTCCAAATCCGCAAAAGATGCGGGACGGCTACAAAAAATCAAACGGGAGCGTTCTTCAGGTTTAATGCCCTCCAAAATAATGCTCACCAACTCCGTTTCGCTCAAGCTCAAGCGCAACACCCGGGCTACATCCCGTATCTCCCCCAAAAAATGGCTCAACGTCTCGTCTGGTGCCTGAGGACGGTAAAACGCGTTCCACCCGCAAGCGCTCCCTAACCCGAGCAGGTACAAAGGATAACTCCAAGATCTCGGCGTGGAACTGGTCAAAGGTGGCACTTCTCTTAAGGCAGTCTAGAAGGCGATCAAAAAGCGGCCTTAAGGAAAACTGCGCTAAAATCTGCATAAGCATGGCATCTGTCATACCAGGAAATTCTCTTAGCTTAAAAACTTCCAGAAGGAAATGGATAAGTAAATTAGTGTCAAGCCCATCAACTCTGGGGAAGTGTTGTAAAACACTCCCCAAAGGATGGGGCAGTTTGCCAAAGCTAGAAAAGGAAGGCACAACTATAGATGATGCCTCACCACTACCCATCGGAGACATAGTAACTCTGGGAGGCTCGAAAGAAAGAGCCGGTGGATGGTTAGCAAAAGTAATGGTAGTGGGAACCTCCGTTGGAGTGACAGCGGTAAATAGTACCCCCTTCTCTTTCACCGAGCGCACCTCACTCAAACCATCTAAGGCTTGTTTTAATTTGTTACTGGCCGAAAAAGCCCAACTTTTAATATCAGAGTTTAAACTAGGAGCTGACATAAGTAAAACTATTCTGTCACGCCAATGTAAAAGCTGAGATGCCAATTTAGCCTTTGCTGACCCGGACATGGGAAGTGACTCAAAATTAATATCGTCTTCTAATTCCTCCATGCGGGTTTTACAAAACTCAAATTCTGTGTTAATTTGGAACTCTGCATTCCAGCTGCGGTCCAACGCTATACAAGCCCGTAATTGAGCTCTTAATGCCCTCACATCTCCCTCGGGCTTCTGTCCTCTCGCCAGGACCTCAAAAACCAACTCGGGCTTGCGTAGATTTTCAGGCACCAGGGAAAACGCCATACCAAACAATTAAGACAAATAAATACCACAATAAACAACAAAGCGTACGCAACAATTACTTAGTAACCTAAGTGGACTCAACTCACAAAAGGCTTACACTGACGAGGTCCAAGTGAAGAACTTAATACCCGCTACCTAATAGAAGGATACCCTGCAAATATACACTAACCACAACCTACAAACACAGAAGCAATAAATATAACAAAACAACACATTGATAGGGGAGAAGTAGAGTACAGTTAGATAAATTTAGCGGTTAAGCAATTTAGAGTCCCTTGCTCCCTGCAAAGGGTAAGTCTGCAGGAAGCAAGACACTAAACCAATTCCACCCGGTATCCTGTGCTAGGGCGAGCTCCTAATGAAAAAAAAAATTTGTACTCTAACCTCCCCCTACCTAACACTAACCTACACCAACAAACAAAACCAGAACTGAGAGACAGCTGAGAGAGCAGCTAACCACGCTCTGCTACCATTGAAACCGTACATCGCCGCTCGCACACCCACAGCAAACCATCAGGGAAACGCGCGCCCATGGTGGCGAACGGGATGCCGGATCAAGACAAAACTAGGTAAAAAAGAACACCGTGGTCAGTATACTCAGGTTCATTTACTAAGACACCGCATAGGCCTATCCAGTCAAAAATAAATATAGATATATATATATATATATATACTATAAATAAAAAAAAATAAAAGGTGCCTGCAGTAGTATACCTCAAACAATCCTCGTCAGGTGCACCTGCATACAAAAATTAGAAACGCCATAATTTGAAACAAGAAATGCCAATTCCACCCGGTATCCTTCGGCTAAGGGCGGGCTCCTAATGAAATCCAAGAAATAACTAAATAATATCTAAAACTAACTTAAAATTAAATAACAAAATATAAACTATATAAATGGCAACAATAAAAATAACAAATAAATAAAGAATATGGGCAGGGTATCACAGATGTTGACTAGTAGAAATGTCCATCATGGTGGCCGTCCTTCAGCAGAGCGCAAAAGCGAAGGTTCTCTGCGACCACGCATGATGGAGAGATGACAGCAGAAAATCAACTCATCTCCTGGACCCTGAAACCAGGTTTCAGCCTAGTACCCTTTTAAAGTTAATAATAATTAATAAATAGTTGCCAAACAATATAGATTTTAATAAAAGTAAAGTTGCCAAAAGTTATCTATCAAGAATTTTAAGTTAAGTTAATTTACCAAAATTTCAAAATATCACAGACCACTCAATTACTGATAAAAATTAAAATAAACCTTAATATAGAAGCTGGTAACATTAGAAAACAATAAATAAACAAGATATTCCATTTAAAAGACTACAACAATAAGTTATAGAGAAATTTATTTGAGGTATACGCAGTAGCCTACCATACGTAACAATTTGGTTAAAACATTTTTAAAACAAGCATTTAATGACAGAATTGGCTCAAAATTGGTGAAAAGCAGGGGAAGGGCATCCTGCACTTAAAATAAAATTCCCAACTCAAAACAACCACCCCAAAGAAAGTTAGTATGAAAATCCCCTCTGTCACAGAACAAAAATTTAAGCGTTTTACTCTTGGTAAAAAAAAAATTAAATTATTAGAAAAAAAACTGATGGCCATAAGTAGCAGCCTATTAACCAGAATCTAAATTTAAAATTTGATGGCAGAAGGCCTTAAATTAACCAAGTAGGCTATAAGGGGGAGTTATGGGCTAAAATACCCGAAGAACGTTACATCTCTCAGAAAGGCTTAAAAATTTAGTAAAATGAACCTTCAGCAGTCTCTCTGGGTTTGTTTACAAAAGCTACATAACAAGTGACACATTACAAACAATATTGGCTGCAGAATAAAAATGAACTGTAACATATAGCCTAGGACTGGTCCTCACTGAGAGACAGAAAATTAATTTAAGCCGAATAGAAAGGGTGAAAACTAATAAAAGAGTAAGAGAAATAATTTGAAAGCCAATTTAAAAATTTAGTTAACAGCCAGAAGTACTAAAATTTAATAAAAGGCAAAACTACAATTTGGAAAACCATGTGCTCTTAACCTTCACAGTTTGAAAAATAAAAATAATCACTAAAATTTAAAAGAAAGCAAAACTTACTCATCAGTGAGGGGCCGTAAACTTAGCCGCACATGTCAGAAGGAGAATAGCTCAGCAAAACTAACAAACACTAAATAAACAAAATATATTAAACTGGAGCTACTCCTAACTTGTACACCACGGCTTGTCTTTGCCACTCTACCGGAAAGGCCAAACGCATTCAAATGGTCAGTGGCCTCTGCAGCCAATAAACCACACACACATACACTATATAAAACACACATGAGCCGGGGAGATATAGGTATTGAACCGGCTCAATACAATGAATGTTTAGCTGACATTAAGAATTTTTTTTTATTTTTTTATATGATGTATAGTATAAAGTTGTCTCATACTTGACACCTGATATCTGGAGTCAAGATTGTGGAAAGCGATCCAATTGTGAAAATCGCCGCCGAAGAACCTCAAAAAGAAGCCTTACATCGTTTGTACATCAGAGAAACCTATTAATAGTGGTCTTCTCATTGTTTCATCAGGTGCAAATTTAAGTGCAATCCGATGTTTCTAACACGATCTCTAAGTTTGAGGCAGCGTCCGATAATAACACTGCATTAGCAGGAAGGTGAACTGAAGCTAAACTCAACATTCAGATTGAATCAACCCTTCCTACCATGAATACGTTATTTGAAAAAAAAACAGTTTCTCAGTTTTTCCGCCGAGCTTAAAGTTTTGTTTTTATATAATTATTAGCTTTTACATTATTGAGTAATAAATACCTAAGGTAAGGTACAGAAGGTAAACGAACAAAGATAGACAACTGTTTGAATTTAATTCTGAGGTTCTCCTAATATATATAACGATAACCTTAAGTTTAGTTGACAGTTTAGCTACACTAAGTATAGTTTTACCACGAAATTGATTCGCCAAATTTGTCGCAAAGCGATAATATTTTACATGGTTTGACCAATTATTCAAATTATATCGATATCAATTTCATTGAAATCCGAGAAAAGTTTATATAGTGAGAAAGATTATTAAAATTAACTGTGGTTTAGAAAAAAAATTCATAAAATATTTTAGCGTATGATCGTAAATAAATGTAAATAGCTAGAATCAGGCACCCTTAACCCAAGTGCTTTTTTTCTTGATATGATTTATTTTTTGTCGTCGGTATAACAAGGCAAACTCTTTGTTGCTAGGAATATCTCAGACCAGATGAATATTACAAGGGGTAGAAGAAAGCAGGTTTCCAAAACTTATATATTTGTATTTTCTTGTTCAGGGTTACAAGGGAGAGCCAGGTGTGAAGTTAAATGTAACACTAATTTGAATCAGAAATGTTCATAGACGTGCCAAAATGATCAACCATGATAACTTAAAATTGTATAGAAATTCATCACATTAAATCATACATTATTTCACTAAGTGGTATAAGGACTTGATTAAAATTGTTCCATGCAAAGTTACAAGTGACAGCTAGTACGTGTATACATTAAAATCTGTATAGCATTTATGTTAGTCTCAGGAAAACGGTACTCACAGACTAATTTAAGCGTCTAATTGACTTCAAAGATTTGAAAGCTTGGGTTTTTGACACCCTCAATTTGTCAAAAGGTGGCCTTTTCATCCCTTCAGAGGTGAACATTTCATCACGGTTTGAATAGTCCCCAATTAGCTTTTTGAATAAATTAACTTTCCGTTGCCAATATACAGTGTTTAGAGTTAAATTGTTGTTTCTGCATTTATGTAATTAACATAAGTGTTAGTTAAATATAATTAATACAATTAGGGATACTTTAATAAGTAGGGATAACTAAGTAGATTTAACTTTACATATGAATATCAAGCCATCAGCTCAAGTTCTTCTTTTGGTATACATAAATATATATATATATATATATATATATATATATATATATATATATATATATATATATATATATATATATATATATTGACAAAAGAGGCATTATTATAGACCCCTTAGTAATGCCTAGTAAATTACACTAAACTGCAACACTATATATATATATATATATATATATATATATATATATATATATATATATATATATATATATATAGTTCAAATGATTTTCTTCACCTTTGGTAAATTGGCACTGAACTAAGTTCCCTGCATAAATATGCAGCATATCCTTTATTGATGTAGACTCTAATAAACGTCATAGCGATCTATGGACTAAATGTGTGTCTCCTCTATTTTTTGTAATTACTTATTAATCAATTTCCTGGAGTTCTATATCATTTTATTCTATCAACGCTGCGCGCGCGTGTGTGAGCTAATATATGTGAGACGCTTGCCTCACATGATCAGTCACTTGAAACAGGTTCTATTTGGATACATACGTTTTAGTGAATTGTAATGTAATAGCATGAATTTTTAATTTAAAAAAAACACTAATCATGTTCTATGGCAGTTAATATGCTTGGAAATTTGTAGGAAAATATTTTAACAGTTTATATTTATATAATTGATTACAATATCTATAAAGTTCTTAAATATAAAATAAAGTATATAAAAAGAAATCTCAATTAAATTAATACGCTGTAGGAAAATGTGATCTCTGAATAAATACACCTTGTGTTACTCAGATTATCGGTGATGGGATTAAATGTAAAAGTTTGCATGTTGACGGTCGGGTGCTTTTTACTTATTCATAGGCTTCACGCTCTCGACATTATTCTGCTTGGTTACAGATTGATCTGTTCCCGCTTGTCCGCCTATAGTGTGGTTTATTCTTATAACTGTAAAGACAGAAAAATGTATCAGTACATTTTTGTGGACTTAATTAAACTGAACCTCAAAGCATGTAACGAAACTATAAATGTTTTTGTTTTTAAATGAGTTACAATAAACATTTACTGGGCACAGAAATTTATTATTAGCGTATACCTATGCTTATTTATTTGAAATTTAACTGAGAGCTTGTTAACAAACCTGGTTAGAAAAATGTATATTGTCGGCTTAAGTAGCCTTATAGTAACATCCTGATGGAGTGGGCTATCGTAGGAATATTTAATTAAATTAACTATAAACCTAAGGTAAATGGCCGGTGCAATTATTGATTATAACACTAAAAGCATGTTCTGTTGATAGATTTCTGACCTTCTATAATATTTAATAATTACTGATAAAGGTTAAAAAGATATATAACATTATTTTATGTAGAATTTTTATTTCTGGATTTCTCAAAACAAAAATTCATATTAAAGACGGTTACACAATGGATTATCTAAATTTCAACAGTTGCCATCCCGTACATGTCAAAAAATCAGCACCAAAGGGTTTGTCAGTTAGAGCCAAAAAATTATGTACTGATAATGCAGATTTTCAAAATTATCCAGAAAAACTTGGAAATTAATTTGTCAAAAGAACATATCCTTCAAAATTTATAAATAATCAAATGAAGCACTCAAAAGATGATCAAATAAAATCCAAAAGAATGATGATGAAAAACTTCGTAAAACAAATAATATTCTAAGAACGGCACACAAAATTCTTGAATCTTTAACAATAACAAAAATTTATTTTTAAAACCATCCAGACCAGTGATTAGTAGAAATACTAATTTGAAAAATCTTCAGGTACGGCCCAAATTGCCACCTATTGACATTTAAAATTCAGAAAAGAAGAAAAGTTGTAAATGTCAACCCTGTGAAGAAAAACGGTGTAATACTTGCAAAATTATAAAATCAGCCAATTGTTTTACTAGTAGTAAAACTATGAAAACTTACTCTATTAAAGGAGAAATTAATTGCAAAAGTAAAAATGTAATTTATCAGTTAACATGTAAAAATTGTGCAATGGATTATGTTGGATTGGGAACATATCCATTGCACATAAGAATGAATAATCATCATTGTTCGTCTACAAAACAGGATGACAAATTGCTTTAACACAACGCATTAGGCCACCAACTAAATTTTGAACAATGTTATTCCACTCAAATGTATTTGCACAGTACCCGAAGATGGAAACAAAATTTACTTAGAAAATCTAGAACAGGCATACCCTTTTGTCTGTATAAAAGATTAAATAATAAATTGATTATATTATGTATTATTTTTTATAAATTCTTTCTCTGTTCATGATATTTCTCTTTGCTGTTGATCACATGTTAAAAATGTCTATTTATTTATTTACGTATATTTGTGTTTATTTACTTATGTTAATTCTTTTTTAATGTTACTTTTTATTATAACTTTTTTAAAACGGAAAATGCAGAAATATTAAAGAAAATTTAATACCGAGAAGTCTACAAATTATTGTTATATATATATATATATATATATATATATATATATATATATATATATATATATATATATGAAACTATATATATATATATATACTTTTTAAGAGGTATAGTATATATTTCGGACTTTTTAAACAGGCATACTTTATCTAATTTCAGAAGTAGTATTTTTTTACGAGTCACTCGTCAATTTTTATAAATCGTAAAAAGTGTAAATAATCAATTTCAATATTATTGTTTTTAAAGAGTAATGATCTCGTCAAAAGTAATATATAACTTTACATCAATAATTTTTGAATTAGGATTTTCCTTTGCAATTTTCATATCTATGACGCGATATTATAGCTATATCCTAGTAAACTGGCATATCAAACAATTTTTTTATAAGTAATAGTTACTGTAAGATATCTCCATCCATAGCCCACAGAAAAGTTCAGGTTAATAAGGTAATTTTGGTACTCTATACGCCTAAGTTTTGCGTTTTTTATTCATCATAGTTTTACTACACAATTATGTATATTATTAACCAGGGAAAAATAAGATGCTTTAAATTCGTTAAAGGTGTAATAAATTGGATAAGTTAGATTCGTCTACATATGTTATTTCCAGTGCATTAATTCCTATTTCAACTATTGAAGTTTTTGTATAATATGCATGCCTTCAATATATTCAATATAAAGAAATCGCTTCTGCTAATTCTATAATATAATATAGTATCTGTAATTAAAAGTTATGTGATACTTCCAATGTATATCTCTTGTACAAATATCAGCAAATCCATCTATAAAGAGTTAATATTCTTCATTAAATGCAAATGTATACAATATTGTATACTTAAAATAAAAAAATTATAGATAGTAAGTTTTATTTATATCTGAGGTAGGTCTATACTTGTTTTCTCTTAAAAATTAATATTTACACTTGCTTAATCGGTAGCGAAACCACTCGATGGGCTACTATATTTTAATATCTGTCTGTCTTTGAGCACAATATATCACGTATGAAATGAGGTATAGACATCAGACGCTGATTAATACTTAACTTCTACATACGTGACACCTGGTTCAATGATCATGCATGTAAATTATGCATCTTTGCAACTTGGTTTGGCAGTTAGTATAGTGTTTAAGACTGATCTTCTTGGTAACTGTAAGTGCAAAAAGAAAGTCGTGGAATACATACGTTTGTAAATAATTAGAGTACACTATCATGAAATTTTAAAATTTAAAAATAGCGCATGAGCTATAGGCTTGAAATTATTAATGTTAGTTCAGTGAATTCTTCAACATAAAACGTGACGTAAAGTATTCCTAGTTGTATTAATATTATTATTTTATACACAATTATGTTATATGTATGCGTGTATATGTGCGTAAATACATTCAAATTTCAACTCTAAAAACTATATATTAGCATCTGGAAATTTTATGGTTCAAAAAGCAAATTGGTGACTATTCAAACTGTGATGAAAGGTAGACTTATAAAAGGATGAAAAGGCCACCTTTTGACAATTTGAGGATGTCAAAGACCCAAGCTTTCAAATATTTAATGTTAATTAGAAGCATCAATTAATTTTTCTATTACCGTTTTTTATGGTTAATATAAATGTTATATAATTGCTAAGTTATATACGTACTAGCTGTTACTTGCGGGTTTGTACGTTAATATTAAAATTGAAGTCCTTATACTACTTAGTTATATCTATTATGATGTAATATGAAGAAATAATATATATTTCTAGTATTCATTGTTAAAAGTATATGAGAGTAGTCTGAACTTACAGCATGTTTGCACGTCAATGAACATTTATAATACAAATTAATTTTTATCTGTAACTTCACTGCTGGGTGTTATTTGTAACCCTGAACAATAAAATACAATTACATAGGTCCAGGAAAACCTCTTCGGTCAAACAGCATTTTCTTGTACCCCTTGTCATATTCACCGGTATAAGATATTTCCAGCAACATACAGCTTGCCTTTTTGTGTCCACAAAGAAACATAATTTATACCTGGAAAGAAACCTATGCGGTCTCAGACTAAGAGATCGTGTTAGAAACATTTTATTGCACTTGAATTAGCACCTAAAGAGACAATGAGACAAACACTTCACCTATTCACAGATGTCTCTGATGTAGAAGCGATGTAAGGGGTTCGATTTGAACTTCATCGTTGCCGACTTTCTTTGGATATTTTTAAACGATAATCACTCCGCATATCAGGTTTTAAGTCCGAAACAGATTTATATTAAACATAGTACATACCAAAATTTAAAACCGTTCTTAATGTTAGGTAAACATTCATTGTATCCGAATATCATAACAATTTCAGTTTACCTATCGAAAACATTACTACCTTGTGTATGTATGTAATGATTTAATCCTTTAACACGGTATAGTTTTCGGTAATATACAAATATATTTGAAATTTTCAGTAGGAAAATTAGCCTAACACAATACAAATAGCAATAGTAGTATTACAGTTCTCATTAATATACTACGTAGTAAAATGAATTTATAATAAATATTAATCTATTGATTTTCGAAAATTTTAAAATTTTTACTTCTACAATTTGTCAACACAAAGCGACACGTGTAAATGTACACTTAAATGGGCAGAGAGGCTTTGTGGAGAAAAGTTTCATGGAATGGTAAATATGTCACATTAAAGCACTCGTTTTGTTTGCTTTTAAGAATACAACATTTTACTTTGATTGGAAATACAATTCATCATCAGTGGAACTATAAACATAGCATTCTTACATTTATATATACGTACAAAAACCATCCCAGTCTCAATATATGTGATTCTACAAACCAAACATTGAGAATCTGATATGTATATAATGATTTCTTGATTAACTTTATTACGTGTTACATGATTTATTCCATGTATGGATGTACCTGTATTTAAAATGAAAAACTTATGAAGGACAAACGTTAAAAACACTATTTTAATATAAAAAAATTTTTTTAGGAGAATTTAATTTAATTATATTTTTTACGATATTTGTGTACAAGGTAGCCAAATTGCCAATCCCATAACATACTTTGCTTGGGTTGCAATCAATTTCCATTCTAAAGCTCATTTTACTCTCGAGATGTTACGACCTTGCGGATGGGCACATAGTTAATTTGACGCTATCCCTCTGACCATTACCCTATTAGCTGTGGTTAGCAAAAGGCTAGAATATACGAGTATCTTTCCTATCTTTTCTCAGTCTTGCCTGGTAGCACAACATTATAAAAACTAACTGACCTTAAACTGACTAAATTATTAATAAAGCTCCAATTCTGTATGAGGGTATTTAGGTTAGATAGTGGAGTATTTAAATACAACAAATTTGACTGAGAGGTAAGGAATTTGTTTACTTAGTTAATAAAGGTATTAATAGTGACGTAAAAATAGAAAATCAATTTAGTTTATTTTAAAAATTGTAAATTGCTATTAAGGTGTTTTTAATTTCAGGCAATTGTTTCATTTTTCATTAAATATTTTTGTCCATTGGAAAATGCAATAAAAGTCGACTAAATAAACATTAAAGTTAAAGAAAAGATTAATAATACGTTTTAGAAAATCTTCTGCGCTATTCCATATATAGTTATATAATTTAAATCAATTACGTATATAATTTTAAAGACCTATTAAAATTTTTTGGAGCACACTGTAACTTAGGTTATATAACTATGTTTTGTTTGCACCTAGGTGCAAATAGGTTTTTAAATTGATATATTAAACAACACATATTTACATTTTTAAATTCTTTAAAAGTCACCCCTACCCACTAGACTGGCCCATTTTAGACCATTAAATAATTAAAATATTTTATTAGAGTATTTTAGGTCGTATTAGAGGGAATTAAGCAAGGAATTTTGGATTACTTACCACCATTAATAAATGCCATACAAGTTGCTTTCTCATTATCTGGACATTTTAACTATTTAAAGGTTTCATATATCTTATTTTACTCACTATTAATCTTTGCATTGCAGTTGCATATCACTGATTGCAGTTACCTCAATTAATATCTATAATGTATGGTTTTAACAATAACTTCTTTTTTAGTGTAAGATGTAAAATTAAGTATAGCATATTCGTACCATGTGTGATACAGCAATATATTACAATGATTCAACGTTAAACTATACTGACCTCTCTCTTATTTTGTTGATAAGAAACCTCTAATGATGACTTAGATTTATGAAAGGTAAAAAAATTACCTGCCTAGCCTGCTCAAATTGATTTAGTAGATTGAGTAGCTGTCAAATAGTGAGTTTAAGTGACTAGTGAGTCATGTTGAGCGTCACATTTGTTGTCCATCAAAGCAAATTATGATTTCCCCAGATCATTGATCATATGACTCTAAGCTTTGCCTCATGTCATGCTTATTGGGTGTAGCCGTTGTGTATGCCTAACTGTGGTTGGTGTCAGTTTTTTCCTCCTTCAATATTACTGTATTATATCAGGAATTGTAGTCTTTTTTATAATACCAAATATGTTATGAACTAGAGTTTTTTCGTTTCTAAAACATGATTATTTTTTTTTTTTTTTTTTTTTGGAGATAATAGTTGTTAGAAGCACGGCTGATAATTCTGAACAATAAAATATATTTTAATATACAGGCCACATATCTTGATGAATAGGAAGTTTTCATTAATACATACCCGTATAGTAATGAGATACCATGAACGTTTATTGTATATGAACTTATGTTTATCTAAGATAGTATTTTCCACAAATAACAACACAGTAAAATACGATGAAGCTGGGCACTTCAAATTTCCTATTGCTAAGCAACCACTGTAATAAAAGTGTATTTTTAGTCATTGCTTGAAAAACATTACGCATAATTTGAAATTAACCTTACAAATTTTTAATATTTATTCAGGCTGAAAACATGAAACAAATATTTAATGTTAAAACATGATTTACATTTATATCTTGGCCCTATAAGTTTTACATAAATATCGTAACAACATTTTTATATTAAACGCTGGTTGATGTGGATATTATTAATAGAACGAAATAGGGAAAATCCAAGTATTTCAAAAATTAATTTTGCAAGTTATCGTATTGTTTTTATTACCTGCATCTGTGTACATGAAATTTATCCTCAAAAAAGCTGTTTTGTGACCTGCCCTGTCCGTCTCAAAACACTATAGAAATGATTTTTGCCTTTAATCCTAAGATTTTAGTTATGTGTTATGTTAGTTATCTACTTGAGAAAATACGAAAAATAGCAGATCTCGAAACGTAGTGTCACAGTTTTTTATCACTGAACGATGGTAAAAGAGTGGATGTATTCAATTTCTTGCACAAACCTTTTCAAATAAAAAAAAAAACATTAAATAAGGGTTGTACAACTATCATGAGTTTTTTTAGGGTGTGGGTATATTATCTATTTGTATTTTTTTATAAATGCTTGCCTTGATTAATGAGCACGGTTTTCGATAATTAGTCAGCAAGCTTTCTCAGACAGGATTTGTTTATTATTTGTGGACAGATTGGAGATTGGTAGGAACGATATATTTTACTCAAATGAGATTAAAAGTTCGTGATTTCACAACTTTTTGTCCTTTTTCTAAACTTATAGCTTATTTTCCCTTAATTTTACTTGTTTATGCCGACTGAAGATAAATAAATAAACAGCTGGCACTATAAAAGTGTGTCTCTGGTATCCTCTAACCCATATTAGATTTATACTTTGGTTGCAGACTAGGCCTTTTATCTCCACCTCTTAAACGCATGAAGTTTGCAGATTTCATGCAATATTATGAGCTACCCTTAAAGCCCAATTCAGTATGATTAGAGAAAATTATATACAAACCAATACCATCGATGTGGCCACTCTTGCATTAGCTGAGTTTTTATTTCTTATTGCCTGTAATGGTCGGAGCTTGTAAAGAACAGAGGAATATCAACAGTTGTATATTGAACAAAAAACCATTAGCTCTGATAAGTTCCCTTTTTGGGTTCCAAAAACTGAAAAAGAATAAATGGCTTGCAGGATGAAATAACAATCACGTAAATGTAGATAACCATAATTTTAATCTAAAATGTTTAATGTGAATTCTTTATATTTTCTGAAATGCCTGAGCTTTTGCAGTTTGCTATGGTAATAAAGAATTAAATAAATTCTTAAAACTTGTTATTTTCCATAGCAGGAGACCCGAGTTATAGACTTGAATGTATAATGTGGGCTAAAAAACTTGTTTTTTTTAGAATTGTTTTTCCCCTTATCAGGAAGATGAAGAGATAAAAGACAATACACATTAAAATTATTGCTTGCCATCTTTTGTGCTTTAATTTATGAAAAAAAATTATGGTTGCCTGTAAAGTCGGTTTTACGGGCGAAGAATTTACGTGACAACGTCTTTTTCTCGTTAGAATATTTATTGATATGAATATTATTAAATTGCACAATAGGAACAAGGAATTGAAAGAAAATAAGAATTGCACAAATTTTAACTATAGAAATATATTTTGTTTACTAAAACATTGTACATAATTTGAAATTAATTAAAATTTTTTATTGTAAATGGTAAAGTTGAATAAAACATTTACTAAAATTGGAATTTGAAATTCTTGCTAAACACAGTTAAATTCTAACTCCGCGCGTGGTGATTGGTCGGTTTAGTTCGTTTGTTTGGTCGCACTGTTATGACAGGTTAGAGGTTATAATTTGTTATTTTAAATGTTTGACTAGCAATACGCGCTGTTTCTTCTCAATCGACTGAATTACGATTGATTGCAGAGTGATTTAAACTAATAATTTACTTAACACTATCAACATTTGTCAATAGTATGACATAACCTATAAACTCAGTTTCTCAACTTTTGTGTCAATCTAACAATTAATCAATCAATCATAGTTTACGATAATGAAATATCAGTGTACAATTATTTACCTTTATTGTTGTAGTTGTTGTAAATGACGAATCTAAGCACTCCACATTTTCACGAATAAACATAGTTATATGCTTTATCCCGTGCGGCGGACCCACTGGACGGGCATCGTAACGTTACCGGGCGTTACACTTTTTCATGAGTGACTCCGAGCCGCAACCTAATTTAAGACGTTGTCACGTCAAAAATATAAAATACTATTAGTATACGTTTAACTTTTTTACAAAAGTATTCTTTAAGAGATATATAAATAAGTGTAGTGTTACAGTTATTTAAGACAATTTTCTGTTAGTATAAGGAAATTATCTTACATTGAAGTACACACGATGTTTAAAAGTGCGGATTTGTACGTTAAATTTAAATAAACTACTGAAAATCATGTGTTCATGTGTTAATAAGTTGTAAGATTTTAAAATCATTGATAAAATGTTGAGTTCTCTCAATGTTATATCACGTAATTTGTTATCATATGATTCTTTATGAAAATGAACATGTTATAATTTTGTGTACCTAAGTCTTAAAAGTAGGGACTCAACGTATAATTTATATTTATAAAAGGCTACTAATGTTTTTAATTGCTTCCAAGTGCTGGAGGGTTGAGGGAGTTAAGTCTCGCAAATTATAAAAGTGTGGCCTTTTCATCTCTTCTGTGATGAAATTTAAAGCTTAATTTCAATATTCACTAAAGAACTTGATTAAAATTCAGTTTTCAAATGAAATATAGTGACAAAACATTTAAAATTTATTTTCTATTCCTTTTGCGCCTTATTTATTTCTTATTTATGTAAACAAAAATAAGAATAAAGTTTTGGTTGAAGGCGGAAAAATATGTAACCCTAATTAATTCTTTTAGTAGTTCTGTTTCAGTTTAGTAGGCAAACCGTAAGCCATGTACAATATTATAATCTCCTAATTAATTTGAAATGATTTTAATAAATACGTGATGTAATATTACGAGGTATTATCTGGTCTACAGTAATAAAAATCATAGTTTTATCAAAATCACAATGCTGAAATCACAAAACTAATTTTAAAAGCAGAAGTTACTTATAGTTTGGTTTTACATTCCGTTATTGTGATACATTTAACAAGTATATACCCCTCATGTATGTAACTATGGACTTGAATATTTGATAAAACTATATATATATATATATATATATATATATATATATATATAGTTGCGTTATGTCATATTTTAGTACGGGCATGCCTCTCTACGGAAATTTGCTGACCATTTAACCTTGCCTGAATTGTTATACAAACACGTGAATGAGTTCAGTAATGATGTCTGTACAATCCATGAGATTTTACTTAACGTCGTTGCATTCCATCTCTCATTATATTGACGTAATTTATCCTATTATTTTTGGGGTCTCCTAGGTTGTTTTTTGCTTCTAAATGTCTATCTGTCTTAGCTATATAGTTTGAAATTTGGACGCATCTTTCACGAACCTTTTTACTTTAAATGTGATATAGTCTACTCCTACCCCTTATGCATTTTAGGCTATATCTTTACGAATTAATTATATACCTAAATAATTATGTTTGATTCTACTATCGAATGACATATTAATGTGTATGGAAGTGTAATCATTTTATTAAGTTTATTTTAGAATAACCTTAATATGGTATAATTAAACCTACCGGTACATGTTTCGATGTAATTTGGAAAGAAAATAAATTTAAATAATACTTATCTCTTTTTAAATAACTTACGTAGAATGTAGGTTATCCATTACCTTTTCAGGTTTTTACCCACCAGAAGAGATGGAAGTTCTGATAACATAAATGAGATTATTAAACTTTTTACTTTTAGAAGAGTTTCCATTTAATTAAAATTAGAAATGTAATTTCCTGCATTTAATGGCTTTCCGGATAGCATAAAATAGTACGTGCTGTTTTTGAACTTGTTTGTTAACTCTTTTTAAGGCAATGTGTAGTTAAAATGTGACAACACGAAGAGTAATAGTCATGATTATGTATCTATATAGATACATGCTAAATAAAATGTTAACCAGTTTTTGCAGTAGCTAATTTAAATTGTAGGATAAACTTTCCCTACCTAGCCCTCCATAACTGGTGAATTACGGTCAACGAAACAAAACTGTAAAAAATTAATTGTGTATGATGGATAACCCTTACATTAAGTAATATTGATACATTTTGAGATTTTAAAAAGAATAAACTATTTTATATACTATAATACTCGTAAATTAGAAAATAAAATTTTCCAATAATTAAATATGTAAACGAGAAATAATGTGCTTTCTGTACAAGTTCTTGGATTCTATTCTATATAAAACTTTTCAAAGTTGTTTTTTTTATTGCTTTCAATCTTACTGTATATCTTAATACGTTCCTACTATCTAGGGTCATAGACGTTTTGTGTTAAAACAGGTATACATTTATTTTATTCTTTTGAGATTTTTATATTAAAATTATTTATGTATTCATTATTTCAATTCCGCCGATCATTTTAAGCGTTTAATGCTCGTTTTAGTGTTAGACATTCATGTTAAAGAAATTTGACTACTAAAATCCAAATGAAATTTTCTTTCTCATTGAAACACTCGTACACGCCAGTACTTATCTTTTGTAAAATAAATTATCACTTTTTAATATCATTTATTGTAATAATCTTTTAACGACTGTATTAAAATACTACTATTGCACTACATCATTATCAAAAAGTAAATCATAAAGCACATAATATATTGTTTTTGGACAAGTTAAACAAAGTAGCAATTTCAATCGTGACCATTTTGTTATCAAATACACGCCTTGTTCGTGGAAAAAGTAGATTAAAATGGGAGGAGAGCTTTTGTATATTGAGTACATTTCACTGTAATGGTCAACACGTCACAATAAAGTGCTACTGAAAATAACAGTTGTTTTATTTTTTTTTGCTTTTTGACTTTTTATCATTCGTTGCCAGAGCGCATTCACAATTATTGGAAAGTAATTCTCAGACCACTGTTACAAAGTTTTGCATAAATACACTGTACAACCAGTACGCACTTTTATATGTATGTTTAAATACAAACACCAAACATTTCATGTTTATAACTTTAATGTTTAGAATCTTAAGTGTCGCAAATCAATTGTTCTTACAGTTTTTTAAGATTTTGAGGATTTTATGAAGTTTTCAGTCATATTGTATTGAGTAAATAAGATAAAAACTGTATATATATATATATACATATATATATATATATATATATATATATATATAATTTCAATAAACATTGAATCGGAAAAAGTACTTGCTTCGCCGGGACTCGAACCCGGATCTCTCACTTGCCGGGTGAATATGCTACCATTACACCACAGAGCCCACACTTTTTACGATTCAATTATTTTGTATTTGGCCGTATCTGTCACATATGCATTTAAATTATCAAACTAACATATGATCGGAAGACCAAATACCTGTCAAATGACTTCTATGGTATTTAATGTTTATTGAAATTAAATAAGGCTATTGCCATTTCTACAAATTTAATGTCAATATATATATATATCCAAGGTGTTTTTATATACAACGAAGAAATACGCCAAACTATTAGTCCCGTAAAAGATTTCCTTGTGTAGCAAGCAAAATTTCAATTCTATAGCTCAAATCATTCTCGACATATCGTTGAATCAAGCAGATTATTTTGGTGCAAACGCACAGCCAAACATGCAAGATAGGAGTAACACACCGAGATGGATTTAACCACGTAATAGATTTAAATGAAGTTACATTAAATAATTCAATATTTAATAAACTTTTTTTCGACAAAAACCTATACCCAGCATAACTGCATAGTTGGACATGCAACATCATAGGCGTGACAGATTTCTTTTTAATAAAAAAATAAAATTCCATGCAAATTTGAAAGTCAACGCATGATACCTTTCTCACAGTATCTTTTCAGATGATACATTTAAATTTTTTCATTAAGACAGGTTTTATATCGGTGTCCCGAGATTAATCTTCCGCTATCCTAAGATGGGTAATGCAATGCAAAGGTGCGTTGAAGTCAAAAAATTCACCTAAATAAACAAATTCTAATTTACTCTTTGTATTGCCTATTTAAATAAAAATTTCTTACGTTAAAATCTCATATGATTGTAATCAATTATAGCAAATGTATTTATTCTCCTATTTCCTCGTCATCACTTGCTTACATAAGGTATAGACATGAAATAAAGTGACATGCACAATTATCAAATATAGTTTATAACAAGTGAAGCTTTAAACTATATTTCAATTTCGAGATACCATACTGATAGTCGTGCAGATAGAGGGACACATAGAAAAATTTACAGTTTCCAGCCTACATTAAAGCTTAGCTAAAAAAGCAGTACACTAATTTAAATTGAAACTCTCGTAACTGTTTATAGACATTACCAGATTTAAACATAAAAAAAAACAATTACGGCCCAAAGTTTTAAATAAAAATAAACAATACTATTAAAATAAGTAACTAAAGTTATTCTGAAAAACTTACATTACAAATGTTATAAAATGTTATAGTAGGATAGTCAAAATCAAATCAAATCAAATATCCTTTCTTTCCAAACAGACATATGACATGCATTGGATTGCGTCATAAATATTATAAAAATACAAGTACAGTTTACATCTATACATACATATTATTCACCAATAAACTCACTGAGGGTGTAGAAACATTTTTCTATTAAAAATGCCTTCAGTGTTCTCTTAAAGACCATTACATAATTTACATTCGTTAGTTCCACAGGAATAGAATTATAAAAAATTACGGCATTATAAAAACAGTGATGTTTGAAAAAAGAGGTTGCATGGGGGGAATATTTAATTTGTTGCTATTTCTGAGGTAGTGTCCGGACTGTGGAATTAGTGACTCGAAAATGCCCTGGTTTTGCTTAAAAAATACCAATGTGTGGTAAATATACTGTATATGCTTGGAAAGTAAGCAGATTGAACTTCTTAAAATGTGATTTGCAGGATTCTGATTGACGGAATGAGTACGCATTTTAGTAACAGCAATATTAATTATATTAGTTATTGTAAAGTATGTAATATAATTATCACTACCTATAAGTATTGAAAGGGCGTAACGAATATAAACAATTGGAAATCTAAACAATAGCTTTCTAAAAACAATTTTATCTTTGAATCAAAATGTACATCAACAAATTCTCTTTGTCTCAGTATGAAATTAATGATCCTGTTTTCAATACGTAGGGCTATTGACGATAAATGGTTCGTTTAGAAATGGATTATAACTACTTACTAACCGGAATATATTGGTTAAAGTTTTCTGTTGGCTTGTATTCGTTTGAAAATTATTAGAGGGAAATGCTTGTTGGATTTAATACATTATTACAGTGACAATGTTGTTTTGTAGTTTTGAATCAGAGCGGAAGGAATGACGCTACGTGAACTTCTGCAAGGAGTGGTAGAGCGAAGATGTGTTTTATTTTTTGAAACATTGTTTACTTGGGCGACTAATAAGCTAAATAATTAAATTTACTGTTGAAAACGTTACTTTCCTTTCATATTTGTACTTTTTTACTGTTTTTGCTCTCGAAATCATTCTTTATTACCTGATTTTGTTAATGTTTTATCTGTCTTTAATTTTTTATTGGATAAAAATCCTATTTCACTTAATCCTGTTTTTAGATATGGAATATCTGTCAAAATATGTGATACAAATCATCAGTACTGATGTTTGATCACAGGTAGATAATACGTAACTAATTTTACTACTCTTTGCTATAAACATATTTGGAAAATATTTTAATTTTCTAAATCCAAATGATTTATATTCTTAAAAGTTTTTATATAGTGATGTAAACATGTTTGGTAAATTCATTTTTAAGTGGAATTTTGAATCGTATAGCAAAAGAAGATAATAATGTTAGTTTTACAAAACACATCATAGATACAGCATTACTGATAATAAATATAATACTGTATGTCTAGTAGTAATCTTAATTACTGTTTATAGCAGCTAATTAGATTTAATTGCTCTCATATATCTTAGCAATGTTAAGTGAAATTAAATTTAATTTCAGGAATTCAAGATAATTTCAGGAATATAATAGATATCGTAGGTAATTGTTGTTACCAAAAATTAAAAATTTTAAATAAATTTAATCAAAGTCATTGCAGTGTATATATTTTCTGGTAGGAATAAATGAACTCCTATACCATAACATGTAGCACAAACATGACACATTGTAATAGTAAAAATTTTGAAAATATAATTTTTCTGATGTTTTGATAAGGACGTGTAAATATTACTAATTTTGTGTTGTTTTTTTTTAGCTGAGCGTTAGCACCCATTCTTCACGGGGATTTATTAATATAAAAGGAGGAAAAAAAAATAAAAAGTGTTTCAAGATAATTTGTAAATTATTTAATACTTTGGAAACTCTTAAACCTGTTAAGAATATTATTCAAATATTTTGTAGCATGAAATATTATATCTAGTGGGATTGTAAAGTTGATGAGATGGTAAAATATGCAAATGTTTAAAGACAATTTTTATAACACAAAGTTGTGCATAAGCGTACAAATTGGATAATCAGTGGTGTTAAGGTTAAAAGGTGTTCTTTGTAAAACACTTCTCGACAACTGTATCTTTATATCAATCCACATTTTAACCTTTCTTCTGCCGTTTAAAAACGCTCAGCGCGTTTCGTACTGACGCCGTTCCCAGAAAAACAGACCGTACGTCTGTTATTATGTTCTTATGTTTAATACATAAGAAGTACCCGGGTATAAAGACTTTAAATTCTTAATTCTTAAAAGGATACAAGATATCTACAAAAATATAACTTATAATTTGGAACAAAAGACTAATAATGTCAAGCTGCCAGCTCAATGATGAATCCATATGAATACTCCAAAGACACATTACTAAATTCAATGATTTAATCCGTCTAAACCACCGCAATTACTTAAGACTGCTACTGCTACTGACCAAAGTTAATTACCTTGAGTCAGCATTCTAATATTCAAATCATTGTACGAAAATTAATTCCTAATGCCTCTCATTACGAACGTCATTTCACATGCTGTGGCAACTGCCTATTTATACTGAACTACAACACTGGTGTCACCGCATGTTAGACTTCGCAAAACCTTATGTGCTGGCTAAGCTCACCTTATTACAGAAAGAATAAAAGGGGTCCAAAAATGGATCTCTGAGGTACTCCATTATAAATGGGGGAGATAGTTGATTTTCTTTGGCTCTTAAAACTTGGACACATTAGAAACGGTGAGAAGATAGGAGCGAAACCACTGCAGAGCAATATCTCTGACACCATAAAAATCAACTTATATAAAAGACTATCATTGTTCACAATGTCAAACGCTGTTCCGAGGACACAGAACATACTCACAATATCCAGTATCCAGGGAAGAGAAAGTTGTCCAAAAATCAGTTATGGCATCAGAAGTAGATGGTATAATTTTATGATTCATAAGAAAATATGAAAGTCTGGTGTGCACCAATCATTCAACAACTTTACTTACTTTAAGTATAGGAATACCAGCATTATACTGTTATAGAGACATTGATGGCCATTCTTAAATATCCTGACTATTCAGCAAGAACTATCCTAAGTAGGTAAATATATTTCCTTCATAGAGCAACGAGGCAAACCCATCTATAGCGCTGAAAATATATTAGAACAAAATAAGATTGCAGCAGATAAAAGTAATAGGCTTTTAAACGAAAGTAGCTTTATGGACCTATGTATATATTTTCATGATGAGGAAAACAAAGATAAATAAGTTGTGGTATCTGAAATATAATTAATTTAAATCACATTTTCTCCTATACACGCCAAACTTTATATAAGAGTTAATTCATCAACTTCGGATCGTTTAACTATGAATACTGAAATAATATGAACCTGATCGTATGCCTACTAAAAAATACGAATATATATATATATATATATATATAAATGAATATATACAGGGTGTCAATTAAGTCTGGAACCTCTTTTTTAATTTTTGAACCATAATAGAAAGAAATACCAAAGTTCACACGTGCTTACTGGTGATAGTAATGCACACATCTGCCCAATTACCGACCGGATAATCCCTTTGGGGGGACGGTCCACAAGGTGTTAGACAAAATTCTTAAATAGAAGCATAGGTCAAGTTTGGTACCAAATTAAAGGTCTTACCTAGCACAGAACAATGCCGCAAACCGGACTTCAAAAGGTGGATTTCTTCAGTTGTTATAGCTATTTGAATTTTAAAACAATTGCACAACGTAAATTATTAAATATTACAAGTAAACACCAATATTTAAGTACCTGTGATCAAAGTAAGTGTTCAAAATGTTCCCCTCCCATCATCTGACAATGTAGAAATCGAAGCCAGGAATCAATAATTATTACCAATAACACACAACTACTGTTAGAATGTGAAAGTGGCAGATTGAGTCATACACAGCATCCACAGAAACTTAACGTTTGGGCAGGTATTATAGGAAATCAAACTATGGGCCCATTATTTATCAATGGTAATTGAAATGGTGACTCGTATCTAGCAATACTCCAAAATGAGATAATTCCTGCACTACAAGCTGCTCTTGGTCGACAATTTCAAAGAATTTATTTCCAACAAGATGGCGCGCCACCACACTTTGCTCTCCTTGTTAGAGAATACTTGGATACAATATTCCTTCAAAAGATGGATTGGAAGACGTGGTGCAGTAGAGTGGCCTGCTCCTTCCCCTGATTTATCTCCGCTGGATTTTTTTCTTTGGGGATACCTCAAAGATAAAGTTTATCGTACTAAGCATCGAGATTTGGCGCACCTAAGAAATCTCATAGTCCAAGAAGCTCTCAAAATGCAGTGGATGGCTTTTACAATCGCCTAGGACATTGCCAGACGATGGTAGGAGAACATTTTTTAAACACTTACTTTGATCACAGGTACTTAAAAATCGGTGTTTACTTGTAATACCTATAATTTACATTGTTCAATTGTTTTAAAATTCAAATAACTATAACTACTGAATGAATCCACTTTTTGAAGTTGGGTTTGTGGAATTGTACTCTGCTAAGTAAGACCTTTAATTCGATACCAAACTTGACCTATGCTGCTATTTAAGAATTTTGTCTAACTCCTTGTGGACCGTCCCCCAAAGGGATTATCCGGTCGGTAATTGGGCAGATGTGTGCGTTACTATCACAAGTAAGCACGTGTGAACTTTGGTATTTTTTATATTTTGGTTTTTAAAATTAAAAAAGAGGTTCCAGACTTAATTGACACACTGTATATGTATATTTTTCGTATAGAGGTTTGAAAAATATCACAGAGGAATCATCATATTACATCATAAGAGGCTTTGAAAAAGTAGGCTCACGGGTTCTGATTTAAAAACACGTGTGAAGCCGTGGGCAACGGCTGGTTATATTATACATGAAGTAATTTAACATTGTATACTAAAAAGTGGCTTAAAACAAAATGATTTGCTTCGGAATTTATGTATTAAGAATTTATGTTTAAGTTAAACCGTTCCTTGTATTTAGTCTTGAATATAACATCTTTCAATTTCAGTGTATAATTACAGATGAAATGGCAAAGAGGTGACATTATTTGTTCTATTAAATTGGTATCATTGTTGTAACAGTCACATGACTGTTGTAAAAGCCGTATTTTAAAGTATAGAGCAAAAATGTATATATATATATATATATATATATATATAATCTATCACTTAAAAATGTTTTGTATATAATGATGTAATTCTTTTATTAGTCACATAATTTCTAAGACGTTTTTTGAATTTCTTATAATTTCATATGATAGCTTACTCTATTTGGTTGATATGTATGTACAGAAATCAGACTTTATCCTGTATTTTAGGAAGGGGTGTTTTGCATGCCCTCAGCCAAATGTTCCAGTTTCTTATTTGCTTATCTTAGCTCTAAGAACTTTTGCAACGTGACAAATATTACAATAAACATTATACAACATACTATTGTTTGATACAACTTGATTTTAATTTAAGGAAAAACATTTCGCTCAATACTTATGTCTTAAGAAGTTATATTTACATTACTTCTTCTATATATTAATCTTTACATTTTAACAACTTCCTTCAATTTGTTTGAGATAAGATAAATGGTGTATGAAGTTGAAGAGTATATATTTAAACTTTTCCAAAAGGGCAAATTTACGGTGGCCCCGGGTGAGCAGATCTATACTGTTTGGTCAGGAGATCATAGCTTAAAGTGAATATAGCAATATGCAAAGTTATATATATTAGGAAAACATGGTTGTTTTCAATCCACCAAATTTCGAATTATAATTTTTCATTACATGCTTTGAGCAAATAAACCAAATCATAAAGCATAAGTTAAAGGGAATCGGCTTCACCTTAAAAAAAAAAAAAAAAAAAAATATATATATATATATATATATATATATATATATATATATTTAACGAGAAAATGTTCTATCTGTACCAGTGAAGGAGTACACCGCAGTATTGAGGGATAAGCGATAAGAGATCAATCTGTAACCAAGCAGAATAATGTCGAGAGCGTGAAGACTATGAATAAGTTACAAGCACCCGACTGTCAACGTGTCAACTTATACATTTTATCATCTCGCCGACATACTGAATTCCAATCTGTCCGATTTTTGTGAGTTCAGTTTGTCCCTGAGCAAAATAACTTAATTGAGATATCTGGTTATAAAAACCATTGCGATAAGATTATATGTTTTTTACGAAAGAAAATAAGGCAAGAACTCTATATAAATTATCTCTAAAACTAATATTAGCATAACAAAGATTATTTAAACACAAGTCTAAACTTTATAAAATAAATATTTCTTTCTAATGAGTAAATAAGTTTACATATAGGCAGGTGATAAATTGGGGTACCAAGGTTTCCAGCAATCGAAAGTCCCAACCTTTCTAACATTCAATGAGATTGTTTCATATAGGCTGGTGATAAATTGGGGTATGACGGTTTCCAGCAATCGAAAATCCTAACCATTCCAACATTCAATGAGATTGTTTAATATTATGTGCTAATACAATAACTAAATAATTAGTTAGTTATCACACATTCATATATGTTTTACAGGAGTTTGCCAATGGAGAATTTAGCTGGTGTAGGTTAGTAAATGTACTTACTTAAGGAAGTAACTTAAGAAATCAAGGATTTCTCCGTCCAAGGCAGTTTTCAGACTATTTTATCATGTTAACTACACGTTTAACTATAATATATCTAACATTTTCATAACTAGTGAAATAGCTTCATCCCAAACTCTTCGATTTAAAACAGATAAGCAATGGATCTTCTGAGATTATAAATTCAATTAGCGCGTTTATAAATCATTATTGTTCCAGAATAGTGTTAAAACTTTATTTTTGTTTCAAAAAGCTATAAAAACGTAATATTCCACTTTTTTCTTTGCGATTTGTGGATTTTGTTTGATGGAATATTTTAAATAGTAAACTTGTTTCATAACTAAACAGAAAATTGTGTAAATTTCAGTCTGAGATACTAATTACGCATACTTTAAAATGTTTTAAAAGTTATAACTAAACAGACTTAGTATTTTTAACAAAGATAAAAACATATTTATTTATAATTAGACTTCAAAATTTTAGTTCCATTACAATTGGAAGATTACCCAATATTGTGATAACATTACGAAGCATTGAAAAATATATCTTCAGATTTATTTTTTTGACTAAGATACAATGAAGGCAACTTTTGCTGCGATTACAGTCGATATCAGGCATGTTTACCGTCACCTTTGTTCCAGTCCCGGAACAGTCTCAGGTGACTGACCACGTGGCCCAAACGTCATGTTTGTAGCTTGTCATTGTCTGTGTCAATAATTATGACTTACAAACCTTGTAGTCAACCAATATCTCATCTATGATTCAAATTATATAAATTTACGTAAAAACTTTCATTTTTGTTTTAGTAATAAAAAACTAAGCTTAAAACTGATTTAGTAAGCAGAATTCATTAAATATATGAACATGCTGAGATCACTGTAGACTTACACGAACGTACTGATAAATAAGGTATTATTATGTCAAATAAAAATTTAAAAAAAATGGTTGTTGATCGCTAAGATTTAATTTAGTAAATATTTCTGAGATATAAATAAGGGGTCTATCAAAACTGCTCACCACTCAGTATGTGTATATTCGTTAACTCTTTTCATCTGGATAACTCACGAACTCTGGGAGCTAAGTATTTTATATTTTGATGAATGCTATATTCATTTGGTTAATGCCATGTTTGAAAATGGGCATGTCCCTCAATAGAAAGTTTCTTAATCTTACGTAGCCAAACTATACAAAGGGTATATTGAGAGCAATTCCATCTGCAGACTGCAAATTTGCACGAGAAATCTCTATCAATGCCTGAATGAGTTCAATAATGGTGCCTGTCCTTCTATGGGATTGGACTGAAGAGCGTTGAAGTCAATCACTCAGTATTCTGTCTTACCTGTATGTCTGGTTGGGATATACAATCAATATTTTCTGTCTGATTATTTGTCTGTCACTGTTCTATACTTTGGATTTGCATGCAATTCCAGCTAAGCATTTTACATAAAAATGGTGAGGAGTACCCATAATTTGTATCATCCGTTTTATATCAATAAATGTTAGAAGTTATATAATAAATATTAAATGTATTTTTGATTAATTTGAATATAGTATCATCACATTTTATCTTTTAATGTAAGCTATCTAGGAAATAAATATTAAAAATATTGATTTGATTTTATGTAACGTAAGTTAAATTTAAGCTTTTCCAATAACGTTTCAAGTGCCCACCCACTCAAGAGAGATGGAAGTTTTAATAACATTAAGAGTTAATTAGACTAATCACTGATGAGGGAATTATAATTGAATGGAATATTAAGTTGCCATTTCTAATGTTTATTAACTGTCCCGATATAGGTATACACTACAGGGTGTTTTTCAGCTTGTCTCTTTTCTTCTTTTTTGTAGTGTAACGACCCGAACCCAATATTAACAATAATTCAAGAAATTATGCTTTATTTGGTTTTATAAAAATTTCATTCATTTAGTAAAATTTAACTAAAGACATAATAATTGTAAAGTGTACAGCACTGTTGAGGAGGTCAGCAGTAAGACTGCTGACAATGCAGAGTCAGCACCTGCGTGTGCTGGGAAGCTAGTCTAGTTTCAGGCCTCAGACTCGTAGACATGTAACTCTCTGTTGCCCTATTTTAAAACTTTTCTAAATTCTTTCAATAATGTAATTCAATACTTTATATCATTCAGAAGTGCTCTCCCCCCTTTTTAACCAATGTAAATTGTGTAATTTTTATAGATTAATCTTTAATAAACAGTGTTTTTAAAATTCAAACGTTGTTGCACAAACTTTATTTCTTTTTCCGGAATCATCCGGTGGTGGCAGCGGATACCAATTAATCCCCAAATCGGTCGCGTTACAGATTTGGTGGGCAGCGCGGTGGGATGATCGCATAACTTTGGGACAATTTAACTGTACAGTTGATTGTTTTTCCCGACGCCGAAGTGACCACGTGAACATCAAAATTACTTAAACAGTGTAATCCAGTGTCAAGTATAGTTTTAACAGTTAGGAAAAGTGTTTCCAAGTTGGATTTTTCAAAATTTTGGAGTAAAAAGTGCAACAGGAAGACGATGGAATTGGATAAAGAAATCTACACGTGAAGACGCCAAGCCGAGAAAGGACGCCGAGAAAGGACGCCATCCTTGCCATCTTCACACGTCACCAGCCTAGGAGACGGAAGCGGAGCAACCAACCAACATCGTGGGTGACGCTGACAACAACCAACATCATCTGTCCACAGCCTCTAGCAACCATGGCACTCACAATGGCGGCGATATTTGGTGAGCCTTGTTCACATTCAGAAATTGAATAAATTGAATAAAGAAACATTGGCTATACTTTTAAACTAATTTTTACCAAATATTCTACGTTAATTATATAATAAAATAAGACATAGAAATAAGAGAGAATAAAGGTGCTGTGGTGTAATAGTGAATGCAGCATTGAATGATAGCACAATTTCTTATTAATTTTGTGATCAATTATTAAGTAACAAGTAAATTAAATTAAATTGCTCTAACATGGAGTAACAATGTGCACTTCAATGTCAGGTCGTCACTTCCAGGGCACCTATTTTCTCATTTTAAAATTAAGATAAGAATAGTCTAATTATTAAATAATGTTTAGTAGGAATTGCCAATGTTTCCAGATAAAAAAATGAACTATTAAATCTTTGTAATGTAAAAGCACTCTTTAAAACAAGTCTCATAGTTTTGATAAAATTAATATTTTGAGTTTAGATAATTGTTATTGAGAAATATTTATGTTTTAAAATTAATTTGAATTTGAAGTTAGACGCTATTCCAGTGCGTTATTCAAAATCTATACGTCACATTAGTATACTTGTACTGTGTAAATCGATATTGTTAATTGTTTTTAGGCATTGCTAATCTACTAATTAGTTTTTATATGCTGTATATGGAATATTATCACTGACGTCAATTGATAATGATTGATTGATTAGATAGGTATAGATAGGTTAATCGATCATTGATTGGTTATTGGAAAATTTATTTTTATAGAAAACACTTTTGGGATTTTGAAGAAAAAAAATAGTATTA
This sequence comes from Homalodisca vitripennis, assembly GCF_021130785.1. Classification (NCBI taxonomy): domain Eukaryota; kingdom Metazoa; phylum Arthropoda; class Insecta; order Hemiptera; family Cicadellidae; genus Homalodisca; species Homalodisca vitripennis. The sequence continues at coordinate 9,120,429 of NC_060213.1, forward strand.
TTAGTCATAAATTCAGTCGTATATTTTAAATCGAACTTCGTAAAATTTTGTAGAGTTTTCCTAAATTAAATGTTAGATTATTAAGATCATTATAACAAATCAACAATCATGAGTTCTACAGTAACGTTTGAAGGAAAAAACCATTGAATTTCAAGAGGCTTTTGATGCAATTTCAACCAAAAGTCAGGTTCTCTTCAAGACTGCATAGACGAAACCATCGCGGGGAAACTCTGTGCTGAACAGAACAGAAATGTCACCATCCCGCTATGGATATGACAATCGGAGCAGCAAGCAGACCATCATTTGAGCTAGTGTCTAGCATTACTCCCTACGACGGAGAGAGAGCCGATCTACTCATGCCATTCTTCGATAGCATTCAAGGCATAGTAGGAGAACTAAGCAATTGGAACGAAAACACAAACATTACAAGTATTGAAATTAAAGTTAATTGGTAGTGCTCTACAGTTTTCAAAATCAGATGAAAAATGCAAAAAAACGCCACAACACTTAAAGAAATTAAGTCTGCTCTAACAGAAAGGTTTGGAGATAGCCTACCACATCACTATTATTTTGAACAGTTAGCTAACATCAGACAAAAATAAAGGAGAGACTATCGAACAATTTTCTGACAGAGTCAAGAGGGTCAGTGACAAAACACTAAGAACCACCAATAACGAAGAAGTAAATAGAGTATTAAGAGAAGAAGCTGACCGAAGAACAATGGAAGCCTTTGTCAGAGGACTTTACGGAGAAATTGGCAGACAAACAAGGATTAAGTTTCCAAAGAATTTTAGAGAAGCAGTGACTACCGCGATAGCTATAAATAACTTAGAAAAAAGGCCAAATCCATTTGAAGAAAAACCAAGGAAAGTTTTTGGAAACAATTTAACAGGTAAATGCTACAATTGTGGAAGATAGGACACGTAGCAAAAGACTGTAGATGTAGGAGCTCTACAGACAGGCAGATGAAGGAATGTGGATATTGCCGTAGAAAAGGGCACAGAGAAATCAGAATGTAAATCAAAGGCAAACTCCACACGTCCTCACTGCAGCTTCTGTAAGAAACAAGGTCATACAGCTGATCATTGCTGGGCCAGAACAAAGAACACGGGTAATGAAAGAGGTCAACCTTCAGGAAGCGGTTATAGTTCAAGAAACGCTCTACCGTTAAACTACAGCGGGGAACCCAGAAGCGCCGCTGGCAACCCCGTGAGGAAGTAAATCTGAACCTACACAAGATAAGGTTTGGACAGGCGAAGAAAAAAACCTAAAATTGCGTACATCACTGAGCAGGAAAAACAACTATGAACTACTAGCTCATGGAACCATTGGGAGTGTCAATGGGCCAGTCATAATTGATACTGGGGCACAAATCTCGATGATAGAGAAAAGGGTCACCCAAGGACCTATCTCACCGACTGATGTTCGTGTACATGGCATCACAGGAGCCGTAATGCACACCTACGGTCAAGTAAAACAGACTATAAAGCTAGGAGACACAGAAATGAAATGATGTGTACGTTCATAGTAGCAGACTTGCCTGACGATTATATTGCAGTTATAGGGTATGATGTGCTTAGGTGGAAAAGAGCTGTCATTGATTTAGAACGATATGTCCTTAAGTATTGAAGGTCGTGACGCAGTCAACCTATACGAACGAGACAAAGAAACTACGAATGATTGTGTGAGTGGACTTGGTATAGCCACCAAGCGAACTCAAACCTTCCAAGTAGAACCCGATCGCTCAATCAACGCGCAAGTGAAGCCTAATGAAAACGAAAACTTGCCTGAATATCTTCCAGCCTACTGCAGAACTAACCTCAACATACCTTGCCCGTTCAGAAATGTTAGTACAATTAAAATTGGGGAAAAATGTTGAGACAACGAAAGCAAGAAATTGAGAACAAAGTTGTAATTACAGAACCAGCACTCGTAAAAATTCATGGAATTTATGTAGCCAGAAGTCTAACTAAAGTAAGAAATGGAACTTGTTGGACGAAAGTTAATACAAGCCCAGAAGATTTAGAAATGTACAAGAACACTCTGATCTGTAAATTAGAAGAACCTCATTTAAAAACCAAAGAATTTGACAGAACCAAAAAGGGTCAACACAGTAATCTAAAAAAAGCGACGAATTCAGAAGAAAAGTAGAAGAAAAGATAGAGCATTTTGAGACCAGAAGAAAAAGCAAAGATTAGATTAGAAACGTACTTCATCGATTTGGAAATTTGTTTAGCCTTGGAGGAATTGAAAATTTAGGATGTACAGCAAAAGTAAGCCACAAAATTAACACAGGAGACCACCCTCCCATTAACAAAAGGCCATACAGAGTGCCTCATGCACAGAAACAAGTGATACAAGATCTGATAGAGGAACAACTAGATAAAGGAATCATAATACCGAGTGTATGACCATGGTCAGCACCAGTGGTCATAGTTCCAAAGAAACCTGGTCCAGATGGTGTTGTAACTCACAGAATGTGCATCGACTACAGAGATCTGAACTCATGCACAGTACCAGAAGTTTATCCTTTACCAGATATCGACGAAAACACTTGACATGCTTGGTGGAAAGTAAATTCTTTACTGCATTAGACATGAATTCGGGATTTTTCCAAATTAAAATGCATCCTGACAGCCAAGAGAAAACAGCTTTCAGTACTCCAACAGGACATTATGAATATACCAGAATGCCCATGGGTCTTTATAAACTCCCCTGCAGTTTTCCAGAGGTTGATTGATACCACTTTATCAGGACTGAAAGGAAAAGTCTTGTCTACCATACATGGATGACATCTTAGTCTACAGCCCGACAATAGAACAGCATGCACAAGATTTGAGTGACGTGCTAGAGAGGTTTAAGGAGGTAAACTTAAGTGTGCAGCTAAAGAAATGCCAAATTGCAAAACCCGAAATTAATTTCTTAGGACATATAATCACGAATCAAGGAGTAAAGCCTTGTCCGAAAAAGATTGAAGCTGTAAAGGAGTTCCCTCAGCCAAAGAATGAGAAAGAAATCAGAGGATTCATTGGATTATGCAGTTACTACAGAAGGCATGTTCCAAACTTTGCGGACATAGCCAAACCATTAACTAAATTGATCAAAAAGAATGAAAAATTTAATTGGACACCAGATTGTGAGACAGCTTTCAAAAAACTAAAAGAAAAACTAACCACTAAACCCTTGTTGATCTACCCAGACTTTTCAAAATCTTTCATTCTTAGCACAGATGCCAGCAACGTAGCGATTGGTGCAGTGCTAGGACAAGAAATAAACGGTGTAGAACATCCTATAGTGTATGCATCAAGACAGTTGAATTCCGCAGAACAGAACTACATTGTAACCGAGAGAGAGTTATTAGCTGTAGTTTGGGCAGTTAAGTACTTCAGATGTTACCTTTATGGAAGATCCTTTTCTCTTTACACGGATCACAGTGCAATCAAATGGTTACTATCATTAAAAGATCCTTCAAGTAGATTAACCAGATGGGGCTTTGAAATTAGCTGAGTATGACTACAAAGTTTACCACAAACCCGGCGTGAAAAAACAAAAATGCAGATTGTCTAAGTAGAGTAGTATATAAAAACGAGAGTGTGAAAAGTTACCTTTATTAGATATAGACGCGATTAAAGCAGCTCAAAAGAAAGAATAAAGAATGTCAAAAACTGAAAATGCATGAACATTTCAAAACAAGTCCCCAAGGAGTAGTGTACTTCAAGAAAAAAGATGAAAAATTAATTGTAATACCAAGAGAATTGAGAGAGAAAGTAATACGACTACATTTCATGATTTGCCAACGAGTGGACATGGAGGAATAAAGAAGACCATATTAAGAATTCAAGATAAATTCTACTGGCCAAAAATGAGAGCAGATGTAACAGCATTTGTACGATCATGTGACTCATGCAACAGACGAACAGACTATGGAAAATCAAAAGCACCATTAGGGAAGTTTTCAAGAAGTGAGTAGTACAAGATCAAATAACAAGTACATATTAACTGTTATCGACCATTTCACAAGATTCGGAATATTTATAGCATTACCAGATCAAACAGCTGAAACCATAGCACGAGCATTTGTTCAGAAAATTATAACGTCAATCGGAGTACCAAAAGAATTAATTACAGACCAAGGGAAGAATTTCACATCAGAACTGATTCAGAATGTTTGCAAACTACTGAAAATAAAAAAAATACAGACGACGACTGCTTACCACCCTATGAGTAACGGACGGACAGAGAGAGTACACCGAACCATCCCTAAAATGCTGAGCCACTTTGTCAACAAAAAACCAGTCAGACTGGGACGAAAACTGTTTACCCATGATCAACATGGCATACAACAGCCAAGAACACGAGAGTACAGGGTACACCCCTTTTGAAATGGTGTACGGAAAGAAGATGGAAACACACCCTTAGAAGCAGATCTCCCTATAACTGAGACACAGATGTCTACTCAGATTACGTAGAAGATCTACGAACCAGATTAAAAGAGATTCAAGAAATATCGAAACACCGCCAGGAAAAGGCAAGGAAAGCTCAAAAGAAGCATTACGACAAGAAGTCGAAAGAAAGTGAGTATTATGTCGGACAGTTAGTGTACCTGCATGTACCACACATAAAAAAAGGTTAGAGTTAAAAAAACTCTCACAGTTATGGAAAGGTCCATACAAAATAGTAGAAATTGTATCTGAGTTAAATGTAGTTTTAAGAATAAGAGGGAAAAACGTCAAAGTGCACGTGAATAGAATCAAGCCAGTAGTTGAACTGAAAAACAAAGAAGAAGAAAGCGAAGACAGCGTAGAAGAATTCCATGGGAATGAAAATGAAGGAGCACTAGAAGTTCCTAGCAAGGAAGCAAGAAGAGGAGTAAGCCTCGAAGAAGAAACAAGTGATGCAAAAGAGGAGGTTGAAGATCCAACAGTACCAAGCCAAGCAGCAGAGCAAGCCGGACCGAGTGGATTACAACCTGCCCAAGAAGGAAACAATGAAAGACCAGTCAGGGAAAGGAGGAAGCCGTCCAGACTGAAAGACTATGAAGTTGAGTTGTAAATAGAAGCATACAAGTTGTACTATAATAATGTAGAAGTAAAGTGTTATATCATGAGAGAAGTAAGAAAAAATCCGAAGTTGTTGTATATTCTCGAAATTTCATCTTGTAGGATAACAACTCAGTAGCGAATGAAGTGAAAATGATCAGTTTTGACAGAAGTGAAAATGTGAAACGAATGTTGCTGAATGGGTAATGAATGTTGTGTGAGAGAAAAAAAAGGAGTACTCTGAAGATCAAAAAATTGTCTGAGTATATCCACACAAGCACATGAGATTACTGAGAGTACTAACACAGAAGGCCAGAAGAAAAAAAGTTGTAAGAAGTGAAAGGATAAATCGAGTTACTTTAAGAAGATCAATTGTGTTATATTACAATAAGGAGAAGTTAGTTATAAACAACATTGAATATGCATAACATAAATGATAGGTTAGATTATAGATGTCAAGTATAACCTTTGTTACAGGACTAATGATTATTACGTTGGTCAAAGCAGCTGAAATGAGCCAAGGAGTTGTGTTTAGGAAAAGCTAGAAGACTCTGTGATATCCGGAGATGAATGGAGAATCGTTTTAGACTTTGATCTAGTAGAAATCCTTGATGAACTGATACCATTAAAAGAAAGATGTGTAGAATTAGAAACAGTTTTAAAAATATCAGTGTGAACGTCTGGGATGAAGACTTCGAGTTTGAATATATAAGAGTGAAGGAAGGAATCGAGCAGTATGAGAGTGATATAACTGACTTGTTAAAACTTTTGCCACCTATAGGACATTCTAGAAATAAGCGTGGACTTATAAATGCAGGAGGTTATGCATTAAAGTGGTTATTTGGTGTACCGACTAGTGGAAGATTTAGAACGTGTAAATACCAAGGTAGACGAACTAAAGTTAATAAGTGGTACAGTTGTTAGTTTCGCGTCATACACAAATAACTTTGATGAAAGATATTAATTCTAGAATTGTAAGTAACACTAAAGCTATTCATGAGATAATGATTAAGTTTATCTACAGCCAACGACAGGTTAATAACATCATTAACGAACTTCAATGAACAGAATATAATGATGCATCAGTCCTTAGCAAAACATGGCAATTACAACAATGTTAAGACATTTGGTCAAACTGTTGATGAAAGCTAAGCTAAGAGTAGTAGAGTTTAGGCAAGCATTAGAACTTATATATTCTGGTAAGATAAGCAGTAAATTACTAAATCCACATGATTTTACAAAAGTTTTTGAATAAAATTGAAAAGAGTATACCATCTCATTTGAAAAACTAATTGTTCCTGTAAATGATGAAGATATATTTTTGTATTACGATCTTTGTACAGCGCAAGCATTAGCTAATCCAGCTAGCATAAGATTGATTGTTACAGTACCATTAAGCTCAATTGATAGGACAATTTGAAAACCTATAAAATCGAAGTGATACCACTTTATCAACCTAGGTTAAGACATTGGTTAGTTTGGAAAATTGAACACGATTACTTGTTGATATCTAAAGATAGGCAGTACTATGTACCCTCTCACCTCAGATGAATATGTTCAATGTAGGCACAGTTATGTTAACATTTGTCCAAATTCAATAAGTGTACTACACCATACAGTCGATGGTTGCATCTATTCACTGTTTATGGGATTAAGTTCTGTAACTCAAAAGTGTAACAGAGTTCTAACTGAAAAAGTAAACTCACCGTTTTGGTTACAAAATGGCAATGACTGGATTTATAGTGTTGCAGAACCTTACAAAGTAATATTAAATTGTTTTTAGAAATATTGAAGATGATACATCTGTAATTAAAAACAGACATTGTAAAAGATTATTTAGAAGTTGTTGTTAACACCTCAGGTAATCATTAAACAGATATCAAGGTGTGATATTTTTGGAAAAAGTGGTAAGATATTTTCAAGAATCAGAGGGAATATAGTTTATAAAAGAAATATTACGCACCTTCATATACCGAAAATAAACATGTTGCAGCCGAATGAAACCGCTCTTATATTATTAAACAATAACTTAACTTTTGAAACGCTAAAAGATATAAAAAAGAATCTAATTGATGATCATATTAGAAATAGGACTAAATTCATTATTGCAAGGATATAATGTAAACAAACCTGTCGTCATTAATGTAAATAAGAATTATAATTTTATTGTCATGTATGTAGTTGTAAGTTTAAATTGTATACTGCTCGTAGTTTTTATATGTCATAGGAGAATAAGACGCCTTTGCACGACCAGTCGGCAGCAAAGACAAACTCGGAGCACAAGCGGCCCAGACCAGAGCCAACTGACGGTGAGGGTGGAGGAAGGAACTCCATTAGCAGAGATCATCCACGAAGCCTCCTTTGTTCGGATGACCCCCCCTCATGATTAAGTAGTGAAAAAAAATGTGAAAATTTTTAAAATCTTTAAAGTGACAAATCAAAAGACTCTGACCGGCTTGTGACTCTGAAAAGAAATATTGTATATTAGTATTAATCCTAAATCTTAATAGTATCATGGTTATGTAAACTTAGATTAGAAATATGTATTAATAATTTGGGGAACACTTCAAAGAAAAAAAAAACATTTTTTTAAGTTACAAATAAGTCATTAACATACGAATGTAATAGATTCAAGATGTGCCATCACTTTAATCCTATGACACATCTTTTCCAGAGGAGAGGGTGATGTAACGACCCGAACCCAATATTAAACAATAATTCAAGAAATTATGCTTTATTTGGTTTTATAAAAATTTCATTCATTTAGTAAAATTTAACTAAAGACATAATAATTGTAAAGTGTACAGCACTGTTGAGGAGGTCAGCAGTAAGACTGCTGACAATGCAGAGTCAGCACCTGCGTGTGCTGGGAAGCTAGTCTAGTTCAGCAGGCCTCAGACTCGTAGACATGTAACTCTCTGTTGCCCTATTTTAAAACTTTTCTAAATTCTTTTCAATAATGTAATTCAATACTTTATATCATTCAGAAGTGCTCTCCTCTTTTTAACCAATGTAAATTGTGTAATTTTTATAGATTAATCTTTAATAAAACAGTGTGTTTTTAAAATTCAAACGTTGTTGCACAAACTTTATTTCTTTTTCCGGAATCATCCGTGGTGGTGGCAGCGGATACCAATTAATCCCCAAATCGGTCGCGTTACAGTAGTATATTGTGAGTGTGTAACAACATTGAGGGTAGTTAGAATCAGGATATTGTTATCTAAATATATAAACACTAAGTAAAGGATGAATTAGTTAATGTACACCATCTTCAATTACAGAACAAACATTTCTTATATAGTCAACCGTGTTGGTGAAATATGATGAAGTGTACTAGGTTTAATATACAACGTGTGTGTTAACTGGCCCGTTAAACCAAGTAAAAAATACTCTTTTATACCGTTAAAAAGTATTATAACAATTGCAATTAATACAATCAAAAGTAAAATGTTCAGACAATAAACGTGGATGTAAAAGATGAGTGTTTATTACCATTTTATTTTCACACAACAAGGTTTTTTGGGATAGGCTACTGAACTAAATGTTCAAAGGATTTGTTGAAGTAACTACTATGTATATTATAGGTATTTCAAATATGTTTAAATGCTTACATTCAAGTATTAACTATAATGAAATGAATTTCATGGGTCTTGCCATTTACAAGTGTTCTTAAATATATTATAATTATAGAACATGTTAAAAGTATTATGGGCTACAAGTGAAGGATCTTGAAGTGAAGAAGTGGCTAGAATTTAACTGGATTACTAGTAGTCGAGCCACAGAACGAAGGCAATAAGGCTGAATATCGCATGGACAGTCACGTCGCTCTCTCTTCCCCCCTCCCACAATCGTCTTACGTCTGGCTCGAATACTTATTCCGCTCGTAGCTGGTCGTTTTCCGTAACCCTTTTCGTGGCTTCCATCGATGTTACTTTTACTGTCTCAGCAGTCTTAAATCTCATTCCTTTAAAATCTGACGAATGTAGGAAACAAAAAATAGACTTAGTCGGTTAAGTAGGGTCAGTCATCTGAGACACGGATGTTGAGTGTTGTCAAAAACGTATTCACTGAAAAATTATTTTGGGTTGGGCCATACACTTGGTAAAGTATAAAATATTTTTGTCCCTCAATTCGTTCTCTTTTCTCTATATACCCGCACGTGAGAAGGTCAGGACTATAATTAAGGAAATATATATATATATATATATATATATATATCAATATCGGTTGTATATCCAAACAAGCTTACCGATATTTAAAGTTCTAGCACCATTTTTTGACGACTTTGGTTTATCAATGCGAGTGTCATCTTGACACTCTGAGATTGTCATCGTGACACTCGTGTATTCGCGACCATCTTTAAATCTTGTAAACTAATCAAACACTGTTTTGGTAAATAAAAGTAGTTACTTTGCAATGTACTGTAACATTACAAATGTTTCACTTTTAGATTTTCCAAATTTTCAAGGATATTTAATGTTAAAATATTGTGTTGCATGATTAATAGATCATTTTCTCACGGAGAACGAACATTTTTACTGCTTAATCAAGTGACCGGCCTCATTATTTTCTAGTCCTCTTTCCCATCTAGTTTAATATGAAGCATTCCATATAATGATTAATAAAATTTATAGCAATTATTGGCTAATACTTACCTAATTAATTGTTATATTTCTGGCTAGCTCTTGATAGAATTATGTTTAATGCATTTATCACATTATACATTTTCTACACTTTTTCCAAATATTAGCACACTGACCTAATTTTCTAACTATAATTTTCTATAACTAATTTCCTTAGGGATCTCTGTGATTTAGAAACAAAGAAACTATAGTGTGCTAAATTGTTTCAACAAATAATACTTGTTCTCGTGTGGGTGAACCGCATGAATAACCAATAAGGAACACGTTATATACACACGATATAAAACTATGTAAAGTTGAAAAGAAGATTGTTCGTCAATTCGAGAAGGTTCAAAGGGTACAAGCTTCTGACATGCAAATTCCGCTCACATCTGATGCAACTTACTTTGTAGCCACTCAACCTGCTAAACCATTTAATTGCTACAGTGTACCTTTGAGATGGTTTTACACTTTTATCCGATGCTGGTAATAAACAAATTCTTGGTTATTTTACTATTCATAAATTTGTAGACCACTTAAAAGGTCAAAGTACATTTTAACTTTTAGGTAAATGGATTTTCCTCTGTAACTACTTCTTCTTTATGGAAGTTTGTGAAGCTTTCAATGAAAATGTTATGATAAAACATATATTATGGTAAGGGAAGTCTTTACATAGATGCTATTTTTAACAAAAAAAATTTAGATGCTTTACTACATTTTTATGTAGTAAATGAATACTAAATACGAAGTATTTCAAAACTAAAGTTTTATGAATGTACCTAATTTGAAGATTTACCCAATATACCGAGTGCCTCACGAAGGGGTGTAAAGGTTTCATTTTATATTACTTGCCCATATTACTTCAAACACTACACAATTCACAAAATAGATTTAAAAAATATTCTATGAAAATTTCAGCTCTCTAGCTATTACATTCTTGAAGCTCTTTCCTTATTGGAAATTATAAATTATATACTATTATTCAGTTGTGTGGGTCCGAAGATGTTCTCATTGAGTACGAAAGGCCTCACAAAAATAAAAACTTTATATTATTGGAGAGTTTCTCAATCTATTGTCGAAACAAAATGGTGGCATTCTTAAAATCTATACTTCAAATACAGTAAAAATACAGTATTTATGGTTTTGTAAAATTATTTCTCGTCATATTTTAGGGAAATAAAGCATTTCAATGAGAAAATTAGAACAAAGCTTATTAAAAAACCAATAGTTATTCAAATCGTAATCCATCCACAACGACACACTGATAACAGCGCTTAACAAATGAATCGTAAACTCTTACAAACATTTCTGCGGTGTCTGGAGAAGTTCATCTTCAACTGATTGTTTTAAATACTCATCATTATTGAAACTAGTAAAATAAACTTGTTCTTTTAAGTAACCCCAAGGAACAAAATTACACAGTAAAATGTAAGAATTGTTGTAGCCAATCTAAAACATTATTTCTACGACTAATCTCACGCACAACACTTCACTTTTTGTTCAACATTAAAAGCCATTTCTTCAACTTCAATATCGGCAAAACTGTAATGGAGGTGATTATGTTGTGTTTTTATAGCACAAGCAATATACATCTATTCATCTATTTAAGTGGATGTTGTTATTATTATTAGTTGCATTTGTTATTTTGCCTATTTTCCAAACAATATATATATATATATATATATATATATATATATATATATATATATATATACACAGCTCTAGGATTTCTACTTTTTTTAATGGCAAAGGGGCAACTAATTTAGGTTTGATAACAGTCTTATAAAATTTAAACTAAAGGTTAAACTACAGTGTGTCTGATGTATGTATTGCTAGCAGTTACCCCCTCATTTGCACGAAATTTAGTAGACGCTGCACGTGTATTGTTTACTACTAAAACGAGTGGATTGTATTTCCGAATAATTTAGGGTTCCCCTGTTCTCACGATCTAGAAATAAGTCAAATAGATTATATTTTGTGGTAATTTAATTTACTTAGTTAAATAGTAATTTTTTTTTTATATCTTCACTTATTATTTAATAAAAATTTACAGGTTAAAGTGAATTTACAATGAGACTACGCGTGTGTTTCTTTATAAACTGGAATTAGTACATTAGTTCAAAAGCACTGTCCAACAAACTATCATCTAGCATAGTTCTTGACGACTGCTTGAAAAGGAGTCTTCGGGGTGAAATCCACCTATCTTATTTTTAGAACTATTTTTAAGATATATGAGTCCTACCTAACCGCTGAAATCTAAAACGGCATTACAAATATATTTACCCATTAATAGTGTAAAAAATTTGTATAAATCGTCAAGTTATTTTCCAAATACACAATAATTTAAATAACAATTTAAAAATAATGAAAATTACTTCGTGTCTATGATGCAATTACGCTCATATTTACAATTTAATTTATGGAAAATTTTAAAATTTTTAGGCTGTGGTGTCTAAAGAACTACAGCAAAATAATAAAAAAACGCATTTTACATGTACATGAATTTTATTTAAAGTTGTATAAACACTCAAGCTTTAAACGCATCCAGAAATTTATTTTACAGGAAAATATACATAATAACTATGCGCCTTCATATATTGTTTGGCTGTTAAGAATACGTAACTGTCTCTTATTTGAATTTTACAATGTACAGGCGATTTGGAAACTTTTATTTTTATTTCCAAAATTTATTTCTAACTGATTATATATGTAAAAATAAACTCTTCTCAAGTCCACCAGAAGACACCACCTCATAACTTGTTTATAACAAAAGTCTTTAAACATGTTTAAATAGTTGCAGAGCATATGTTGTATATGTATGTGTTATTTTTATGTACACTTTAGATTGTATAATATAACGTGGTGGGTTATTCATTAAATTAAAACGACTCAATCAGTAACAGATATAAACAAAACATTAATAACTATGCAAATTATTACTTTACAATATGACCATATGCATACGTAGAGTTCCCTTTAACCACCAGCTTAAACTATATCGGATATATCATGCTTTCACAAACTCCTGGAATATGCAGACCTCCTCCATTTGACAAAATAGTGTTTGAAATGGTTACCGGATTTAAGTCATTTTCCAGCGTTATATGTTACTAAAGGCTTAACACTTTTCGAGGATTGGAATCTCCTTTGTGTTATAACGTGTGTAACATATAACGATTTCAAAATTCCGAAATTCTGTTATATTTCAAACTTTCTATCGTCAATAACAAACTATACACAAAGAATGTTTGAAATAATTGCATCGTTTTCACATAAGAGAAATCTAAAAGATAAAGTTAACCCTCCATCAGGCGCTTAAAATTAGAAACACCATCAGGCGCTCACGGAGGTTTCCTCCAGGTTAGGGAATAATGGATATCATAGTCGTTTAAACTATTTTTATTTGTTTAAATATTCATACTGATTTAATTACAATGTAATATATTAATTTTTAGAAATTAAATAAAAATTACTCTTTATGTAATGCATTTTTCAAATAAGAAATTCAAAATCTTATAAAATTTTATTGTATAAAATAACAACATGATTTATTTTAAGGAATAATGCAATTAATTGTAAAAATGTTTAACCTACTGTAATAAAATATGGAAATTAACTTAGTTTTTAACTTCTTACAAAAACAACTTACTTCTATTCTTCAGATATTATACAATTGTAATGTTAATTGTCTCTGAAATAAAAATATATTCTTTACTAATAATTTTTTTAAACACTACACAAAGTTTTAACACATTTTCCTTCTGGTTATTATAACGACAATGTTCACTCCATAAACAATACTGAAATGTTCCCTAGCACACGGGTTCTGTACTGACAAGTCTCTCGTCTTCATTCTCCATTTCACAAAATTCAAATAAAATATACTGTAAAACTTAAAAAGAAACGATCACAGGTAACACATTTAGGCGCACACGGATTATTACTCCATAAAAAGTAAACAGAATAAGGCACTTACGGAGATTTCGTCCAAGCACTACAAACACAACACGGGCGCTCACGGAGGAATCATCCAGTCTCGCACGGAAGTAGACCTCATACTGACAGATTTTGACAAAGATAAGCGGGAGGCTATTGTTTCGCTTCCCCGAAAGTTGCTCGTGAAGTACACTGCGGGAAACTACTGCAAACATCAGAAAAGTAGTACTATTTTTAATAATAAAAAATACACGGAGGAAAACTCCGTTTAGCGCCCGATGTAAGGTTAAGCGAGAATCTCTGAGGAGGTTTGCTCATTGCCTTATAAGGATCTTTTTTGTGCGCTATGATTATTTAGAAAAGATCCAAATCATATTAGTGCATTCGAGTCTTCTACAAAAGACATAGATTGTGAGGTAGATTATTTCAACCCTATGTTCAAATGCCAGGAGTCAATAGTGGCGAATTTCAAAATAACAGGATAAGAAATAGTTTACTAATAACAAATGTTTTATTCACAAAATATGTTTTTTCTTCAATGAGAATTTTTAAACCAGCTGTCAGATACCCAAATAATGGTCATATCACCTATAAATAGCTACAAAATATTTAGCTACAAACTCTCAGACAAGTAGTCAATCTAACGCAGATTTATTTATTTACGTGTGATGCATATTTTTTATTTTTTTATTTTTCAATATAGAGGCCAAGTTTACTTAATTACACTAAGGACGGTAGGAGCCTCTTAATGGAACTAACTTGTAGTATTAGTGTTTGCTGCATACAGCACATCTACCTTAACAGTTAAATTATAGATTGCACCATTAATGTACTGATAATCATTATTTATGTTTACCTTATATGCTATATCTTATTAGAAAATACTCTTAAAAAGGTTAAATTTGATCTGTGAAATACTAAAACTTGCTCTGTGATCAAGGTCTCGTACTTAACAAAGAGACGTTTTCGTGATGCATTTAATTCATTCTGTGAAAAATATAATACAAGTGAATTATTTAGTTAAATTTATAAAGTCTGAATATTTCAACAATTCTAAAATATGTCTTTATTTGTTGTATTGCTAACTGCAGAGCCAATACATTTATCAGATACAATTATACGATCTATAATTAATATTGGTTTTAAGTAAACACAGTAGAGAGGAATAAATAACATGTAACGGTGGAATAAAAACATAAAAATAGATATATAAAGCGATTATTATGAATTTACTCTCAGCTTTGCTTTTTTAATCATTTAAAACACATTTCCCAACACATGTTAGAGTAGAGGGGTCAAGAACAATCCATGTTAGTTTTGTATGTTGTAATATTCAGTTACGTAAAATGTGACATGAGTTGTAGTGTAATACATGGTTGTTCTTTTAAGAACAGTTTAAGTAAATAAATTGTTTATTTATTTTATATTCGCAAATGTTCATAATTGTTAAAGAAAATAAATGTCTGAAACCAAATTAGCTTTTCCGTAGATAAATAGCGTATTCCTGTAGACCCCAACCATACCTCAGTTAGCTAACTTCCCCTTCTACACATTCAATTAAAGTCACTACACGTATGCATTAGCATGATAGAGGCTTAACCTCCTACCAAGGTAAGGTTTCAATTCCCCCCCCCAAAAAAAAAAACTAAATCGACAACTAAGCAACTCTTGCACTGAGTATAATGTACTACACATTTTAAGTTATGCTTAACAGAATAAAAATAAATCCATTGAAACTAACATAATAAAAATACATGTTAGATAAATTTGTATATAGCTTTTTATCTATTAAGAGATACTGTACACTAAACTAGTCTATAGTAAAAAAATAAAATATTTATGGTATTTCAAGATTTTACACATTTTATCTATTTTACATAACTATTTATACAACAAATGCAACTAATGGAATATTTTGTAAAGTATAATTCGTTTTTATTATCATTTATATTTAACTGTTACCTCGATTCCGAAATAAATAATGTATCATAATTGAGTAGTATATCATTAAAGTAATGGAAAATTTTATTTATTTTTTCCTAGGCTATATTTTTCTGGTTATTTGTCTGCTGTGTATTGTTTACCATCCAGCTAGAATTTCTCTAAAAAAAAAACACTAAAATAATTTTAAATTTATTTTTATATTTTGTAAAAAAGGTACAGGAATATTATTCTAAAACAACAACATTTACAATACAAGTAATTAATACAATTAACATGATACTATATGCATGGACGAACAGACTTATATTTACAAAATGTTTGTGCAATTAGACTTAATTAGTATTAATACTTTCCCTTACAGCACGAGAAAAATATATATTACAGTACAATATTTAAAACTGTTCACTACCATTTGGACATCTGAACATGGTGTTACCAGAATTTAGGTCAATTAATGTTTGGAGTGATGAATTAGTTTCATTTAAAACAGACGGAAAATTTCCTTATTTCCTTATAAGGCCAGCGGTTCAAAGGCCTTATTTTATTTTGTAGTAAAAAGTTTGTTGATTATCACTGCAGACTTGTTATGAAAGTAAATAAATAGATCTGTTTTAAATTCAATAGATTTATTTGGATTTGTGTAAGCAGGATCTATGTGTATTGTGAATAATACTCTTATGATCAGTCTTGGTTAAAATCTCGTACGATTAAGTTTGATACTTTTTTTAAGTTAAGGTTGAGGACATTCTCTTTCAAACATTACCCTGCCCGTCTTTGTGGCATAATGGCCTGTGCAGATATCTTATTGCACAAAATAAAAGGAATAGATGATACAGTACAATGACCATATAATTGACAAAAGAACTACGGTCACAGACAGAATGACACAGACAGGTCGTAGACCTTCACTACGGTTGACTTAGTTAAAAACTCTGATGCCTTATAACAAGTTTTCCTCTGCACTTCAAAAGCATTCCACACTTAGTAGTCAGTAAAGTTACCCGAGCATACGTATACTGTTTATATATATATATATATATATATATATATATACTAGCTGTTTCCCGCGGCTTCGCACGCATTTCGTAAGTTTTGCCCGCGTATGAGCATTTCTGGTTGAAGTAAATTATATTTCCAACCCCGATGTAGATTTTACCTTGATGTCACGATCAAGAAAATATGTCAAAAATGTATTGTACATGCATAATGTATTTTATTACAAAGTGGTCTACCACTCAACCTTTAAGTTCAACCAAAAATTTAGTTTAGACAATTATACATCATAACTTAGCGCCTTCAAATAGTGTTTCACTGTTTAATATACGTATCTATCTCGTAATTGCAGGTTATAATGTGCAGGCGCTTTGAAAACTTTTCTTCATTTTATTCGTTTATATTCACGACATAAGCGAATAATTCTGATAATAACTATCCTATCTTCTAAGTTAGACTAAATTACGGATACATGTGAAATTTGATTGAAATTGGTTCAGTCGTTTTGGAGTTTATTGGCAACATACATCGTGACTCA